>NC_133152.1:44110675-44345515 GCF_048418815.1 Hemitrygon akajei | reverse complement strand
AGAGAGGGAGGGCGGGGAAGAGAGAGAGAGAGAGGGAGGGCGGGGGGAAGAGAGAGAGAGAGAGAGGGAGGGAGGGCGGGGGGAAGAGAGAGGAGAGAGAGAGAGGAGAGAGAGAGAGAGAGGAGAGAGAGAGAGAGAGAGGGAGGGAGGGCGGGGGGAAGAGAGAGAGGGAGGGAGGGCGGGGGGAAGAGAGAGAGAGAGGAGAGGGCTGGGGAAGAGAGAGGGAGGGAGGGAGGGCGGGGGGAAGAGAGAGAGAGGGCGGGGGAGAGAGAGAGAGAGAGGGGGAGGGCGGGGGGAAGAGAGAGAGAGAGAGGGGGAGGGCGGGGGAAGAGAGGGAGGGGGAGGGCGGGGGAAGAGAGAGAGAGGGAGGGGGAAGAGAGGGAGGGGGAGGGAGGGGGAAGAGAGGGAGGGGGAGGGCGGGGGAAGAGAGAGAGAGGGAGGGGGGAGGGCGGGGGAAGAGAGAGAGAGGGAGGGCGGGGGAAGAGAGAGAGGGGGAGGGCGGGGGGAAGAGAGAGAGAGGGAGGGCGGGGGAAGAGAGAGAGAGGGGGGAGGGCGGGGGGAAGAGAGAGAGAGGGAGGGCGGGGGCAGAGAGAGAGGGAGGGGAGGGCGGGGGAAGAGAGAGAGAGAGGGAGGGCAGGGGGAAAGAGAAAGAGAGGGAGGGCGGGGGGGGAAGAGAGAGAGAGGGGGAGGGTGGGGGAAGAGAGAGAGAGAGAGGGGGGGGGGAGGGGGGGAAGAGAGAGAGAGAGAGAGAGGGGGGGAGGGTGGGGGGAAGAGAGAGAGAGAGAGAGAGGGGGGGGAGGGCGGGGGAGAGAGAGAGAGGGAGGGCGGGGGGAAGAGAGAGAGGGCGGGGGAAGAGAGAGAGAGGGGGAGGGTGGGGGAATAGAGAGAGAGAGAGGGGGAGGGCGGGGGAAGAGAGAGAGAGAGGGGGGAAGAGAGAGAGAGAGGGGGGGAGGGTGGGGGAAGAGAGAGAGAGAGAGAGAGGGGGGGGGAGGGCAGGGGAAGAGAGAGAGAGAGAGGCCCCTGTTCTGACAGTTTCCATCAACCACACCAGACTGCTCACGCATCGCAGCCTCTACACTTAGAGCAAACTGCAAGATTCAAGATTGTGTAATGTTATTTCCAGTTCACAAGTGTAAAGGAGAACGGAATAATTGCTATTCTGGATCCAATGCAGCATAAAAAGCACTATAAGACAAAGAACACAATAAGAAACACAATAAATATAAATACATAAGATAGCTTATATTACATTGATTGTGTATCTGTGAAGTGACACTAGTATATAAGGTGACTCTGACACGAAATGATAGAGTGGTGGTGGTTGGGGGTGTGGAGGGGTGGGTTAGTGCGTGAAGGTGTTGATCAGCCTTACCACTTGGGGAAAGTAACTGTTGTTGAGTTTGGTGGTCCTGGCGTGGATATACCGTGGCCTCCTCCTGATGGGAGTAGGACTAACAGTCCATAAGTAGGGTGGGTTGGATCCTGCATGATGTTACTGGCCCTTTTCAGGCACCTTTCTGAATATATGTGCTTGATGACAGACATAGATTATTAATTATAACATTATTACTTCAGACCCTGTAGGAAAACTATATATGTGTATTGCAGTCGGTTCAGAAACTATGGCATTTCCCACTTTACCTTATCGAAGATTTGCACTTTGCCTACCTGCACTGCACTTTCTCTGAAGCTGCAACACTATACTCTGTTTTCACAAGAGATACTGCACACTGGCAATCCAGAGTATCACACACAAAATGCTGGAAGAACTCAGCAGGTCAGGCAGCATCTTTGGAGAGGAATAAAACAGTCAATGTTTCAGGCCAAGACCCTGCATCAGGACTGGTAAACAAGGGGGAGAAGACCAGAAAAAGAAACTTTGGGGGGGGGGGGGTTAGGGTTGCCAGATCTTCATCAGGATAATTCAAGGATTTCAGAGCAAAACATCAAGTGTTTATTCCTCTCCATTGGTGTTGCCTGACCTGCTGAGATCCTCCAGCATTTTGTAAGGAAACGAGTAACGTCAACGTTTTGGGCCAAGACCCTTCATCAGGACTTGGTCTGAAACGTTGACTGTTTATTCATTTCCATAGATGCTATATGACCTGCTGAGTTCTTTCTAGCATTTTGTGGGTGATATTCTGCATTCTGTTTTGCTATGTACTACCTCGATTTATTTATGTATGGCACAATCTGTCTGAATGGCAGGCAAACCAAAGCTTTTCACTGTGTCTCGGTATGTTGTCAGGAGATGTAGAGGAGGCCTGACCCAGACTCAGAGAAGCAGAGGCGAATTAGTGGTGAGTGATCACTTTAATAATAAACTGCAAAATAACAAGCCACAAGGGGCCACAAAACAAGAGAGTGTAGATACTTAACGCAACAAGGTGACTGAAGGCTCGGAGCAACAGGTCGAGGCTGGATGGGTCAATGAGCAGACAAGGATTATGGATGTGAGCTGGGTTTAAATAGGCTGCAGGTGATGAGGTGGAAATGAATGGCAGGTGACTCCTTTTAGCTAGGAGGAGACTGAGAAGTGCCTGCCTGTGCAAATCTGGCAAGATCAGTTGTGGGCCCTGATCCAACACAATGCCATGGGGGAAACCACGGAGGCAAACTACATGTTGGAGAACTAGTTCTGCCATCTTAGCGGCCAGTGGAAGTTTGGGAAGACAATGGATTGGGCCACCTCAGAGAACTGTCTATGACTCTCATGATCACTGTGGCCCCTTCAGAAGGTGAAAGACCCATGATGAAATCAAGGGACTGGTGGGGGCTGCAGGAGCTCAGAGAGCCTCCGGTTGGAGGAATTGGACCAGGCACGTTGAGGGTAAGCAGTGACGAACTGAAGTACATCTGTGATCATGGTGGGCCACCAGAACCAGTGTTACAGAAAATCCAGGATCCATCATGCTCCTGAATGGCTGGAGAGTGATGAGGAGTTGTTCAGAGTGCAGAGCCACCAGTACGTCGGGTTGTCAGGCGCATCAGCCAAAACAGGCTCGTGCTGTAGAGCTTGGTGGATCTGGTTCTCAAGGTCCCAGATGATTGGGGTGAGGATCTGGCAAGATGGAATGATGGGCTGAGGGTCAATTTCCATTTCATCTGGGTTGAACTCTTGTGATAGGACATCCGCCTCAGTGTTCTTTGAGCTAGGTTGGTAGGAGATAGTGAAGTTGAATTGTTCAAAGGAGAGGATGCATCAAACCTGACATGGGTTGAGTTGGCAGGTCTGTTGTATGGATATGAGGTCCTGGTGGTCAGTTCAGATCAGGAAGGGCTCAGTGTTCCCCCCTCAGCCAATGTTTCCATTGCTCTTTGATAGGGAGTAGCTCCCTGTCTCCTACTCTGTAATGGTGCTGTGTAGAATTGAATTTGTGCCAGAAGAAGGCACAAGGGTGCCTTTCTGTTTGGTCCCCGCTGGCAGAGGATGGCACCGTGCCCATGTCAGATGCATCCACCTCTACCACAAAAGGTCTGGAGGGGTTCAGGAAGTGGTGGTGAAGATTTCCTTGATCTCCTTGAAAGCATGGTCCACAGCAGCAGACCAATAAATCTGCGAGATAGGTGACTTGGTGAGGGAAGTGAGAGGAGCAACGATTTGGCTGTAGTTTCTGATGAAACAGCAGGAGATGTTGAAGAAACCAAAGAAGTGCTGCAGATGTTTGATAGAACACAGTTGGGGCCATTCAACAACGGTGTGCACTTTCTCTGGGTCCACGGGGGACCTCGTAAAAGATGAGGATGTTGTCGAGGTAGACGAACATATACCTATGCAGCATATCTCAGAGAATCTCATTGATGGAGGCTGGGAAAATGGCTGGAATGTTGGGAAGTCTGAAAGGCCTCACCAAGTACTTGTGGTGGCCAGTGGGTGTTATGAATGCCATCTTCCACTCATCCCCTTGGTGGATGTGGATCAGATTTACACACTCTCTAGATCCAGTTTGGTGAAGGTCTGGAACCCACAGCATTTTGAATCCGCCACCCATCAAAGGGAGAGGGTCGCAGTTCTTAATGGTGATTTTGTTGAGGTCACGGTATTTAATGCAGAGATGAAGCCCCACCCCCCTCCACCATCTTTCTTTCTGACAAAGAAGAATCCAGCACCGGCTGGGTACTGGGATGCTCGAATGAACACATAACATAGAGGATTTACGGGGTGACGTCAGCTGAGGTTTCAGACAGGCGGTCCAGCAGGTGGGTCCCCAACTCAACAGTGAACGAGATGACCAGGCAAAGTGAGGGTCATGATTGGAGAATCAGGGGTAACACAAGATGAGAGGAGCATTGGGAGAGTCGATCAGGAGGAATTGAATTGACTAGCAGTGGACTCCGATGCTCATGTGCATTCACAGGCCGAGTGTGCACTCTGACAATCCCAGACCCTAAGGGATGTCCATCAATGGCCGTAATGTGGAAGGGATGAGAGATAGGTTTGGTAGGGTGTTCAAGCTGCATGTCCAGAGTCCAGTCCAGAAAGTTGCTAGCTGTGTCAGAATCCACCAGAGCCTCCTGTGCACATAGAACCATCAGAGTGTGGAGCAGGACAGAGAGATGAGCTGGTAGAGGGGCCAGGGAGAGCTTACCAGTTAGAAGACCCAAGTCTCTACCTGGTGGTGCCATTTCCTTGACACATTTGATTCATGGGCAATCGACAGCTGCACAGTAAGTGCTCAAGTTGTTTCTCCACCAACGTTCATGCTCTTAGGGTTGAAGGAGCTCTCCCTACCTGCCTGGAGTCTGGAGATGTTGCTGATGAGGGTACTGCAGCCTGAAATCGTTTGGGGAGTGGTACTGGGGTTCTGGCTGATGACCTACAGGGTCGTTCCATAAGACACTTATCAATAGGCAGGGACAGAGTAATGAGGCTTCAGAGGTCGGTGGACTAAGACAGCTCATCTTTCAAGCTCTCTGAGAGGCTGTGATGATAATGGGCCAACAACACTTCCACATTCAAACCGTTTTATACTTTGAGGGTCCTGAATTCCATGGAATAATCCAGCACAGAGTGTGTGCCTTGACGCAGGTGAAGTATCCAATCTGCTGCCTCTTTTCCACTTCACAGACGGTCAAAAACTCAGTGCAACTCAGTGGTAATAGGTTCATACTGGTTGCAAATGGGGGTTTTATTATCACAGTGGCCTAGATCAGAGCTCAGCCAGTCAGATGACGAACACAGTCTTGGCTCAGTTTGCAACATACAGAAATGGCTGGAGCTCAAAGTGCAAGGCCAACTGGGACAGGAAGTTGTGGCATTGGGCTGGGGATCTATCAAAGGATTCAGGCACCGGAACCCGGGGCTCTGAGGGAGGAGGTTAACTGCTGTAGGGTTGATGCATCAAGACAGAGAGTTAGTTGAGAGGGGCAAGCAGATGATCAATGGTTTCCTGCTGCTTCTGGATCCTGTATTCATGTCGAGGGATGACTTCTGCTGTGTCAATTGCCATTTCACTCATCCTGTCAGGAAACGTAGAGGAGGCTTGACCCAAACACAAAGCAGTGGAGCTGATTTAGTGGCGAACAATAACTTTAATAATAAACTGCAAAATAACAAGCTCCAAGGGGCCACAAAACAAGAGAGACCAGATACTTAACACAACAAGGTAACTGAGGGCTAGGAGCAATGGTTGAGGCTGGCTGGTTCGGTGAGTGAACAGGGATTGTGGATGAGAGCTGGGTTTAAATAGGTTGCAGGTAATGAGCTGGAAACAAGTGGCAGCTGACTCCTGTTAGCTGGTTAAAGTCTGGGAGGTACCTGCCTGTGTAGGCCTGTCACATGTGACAATAATAAACCAATACCAATACCAGGGATTTTCATTCTGCTAGTTTGTAGGAGCATTTTTCCTTAAATTTTTGACTTTAACTCCAACAAATTTTTCACAAAATAAAGCAGAACACACTGGAACTATTCAGAGGATCCAAATTTCAATCTTTTGGCAAGACTGGATTGCAGAAGGTTTTGTTACAGTTAGTGTGACACTACTACAGCTCGGGGTGTTGGATTCTGAGTTCATTTCTGGCGCCGACTGTAAAGAGTTTGTGCATCCTCCCCGTGACCGCGTGGGTTTCCTCTGGGTGCTCTGGTTTCCTCCCTCATTTCAAAGATGCATGGGTTAATTGTTCATTGTAAATTGTCCTGTGATTAGGCTAGTGTTAAATAATTGGGTTGCTGTGTGGTGCAGGTCACTGGGCTGGAAGAGCCCGTTCCGCTCTGTATCTCTAAATAAATAAACAAATGCTACATTTATAAACAGCCGATGACACAACTGCCATTGGCAGAACCTCAGATAGTGAAGAGGAGGTGTACAGGAGTGAGATGAATCAGCTGGTTGAGTGGTGACGCACTCAATGTCAATAAGACCAAAGAACTGACTGCAGACTTTAGGAGGGGATGTCGTGAGAATGCACGCCAGTCCTCATTGAAAGCGGTGGAAGTGGTTAGTAGCTTCAAATTCCTAGGCATCACAAAAATATATATAACATGATTCCGACAAAGAGCAATAGCTCAAAACAGTTGGAGTCAAATCATGACCATGATGTAGCTTCAGATGAACACAGTTTAACACAGTGAAATATTAGACAGATAGATTTATCAGGTTTAAGTTCAAGTTTAATTGTCATGCAACCATCCATGAATACAGCCAAACCAAATAGCATTCCTCCAACTCAAGGTGCAAAACACAGTACCAACAGTCATACACAGAACAAGACACATATAGCAGATTGTATTACAATACAGTCACACAAAAAATATAAAAATATGTTCAAAAAATGTAAACATGCATTCACTGAGGCTGCTCTGTTGGTTGGCTGGACCATGGATGTTGCGTCCTAACTGTCTACACAGCACTGTACATTCTCCTTGTGACTGTATGGGTTTCCTCCCACATTCCAAAGACCTATGGTTAGGATTAGTAAACTATGGGAATGATATATTGGCGCCAGAAGTGTCTCGACACTTGCGGGCTGCCCTAGCACATTCTCACTGATTTGTCTTGATTTCACTGTACATTCAATGTACATGTAACAAATAATCTTTTATCTTTACAGCTGGGAAACAGTAGTAGTTTCAGCCCACGTGTTCTATGCCAGCTACCAAGTCTCATTACCCCAATTCTACATAATCCCATTTTATTCTCCCATCATTCCTTCAATTCACAGTAGACAAATAAACTATTAACCTTTAAATCTTCATATAGACAGTGCCATTGTTCAGGGCTGGGCGCAGGTCAATGGAACTGTGTGACATTAATCCTACCTTGGTTGTCATGGTTGTAAATGGACTTTATAAAGTCACTCATGGATAAGTCCGTATCCACAGAATCATTCAGAGTCCTCTCCAACCAGCAGCCCTGGATGAACCAAGAGAAGCCAACAAAAAGTGGTGGATGCAGACTAGTCCATCACAGGAAAAGCCCTCCCCACCATTGAGCACATCTACAAAGAATGCTGCTACATAAGAAAATAGCATCCATCATCAATGACCAACCCCCCCACCACCACCATCCAGGCCACGCTCTCTTCTCACTACTGCCATCAGGAAGGAGGCACAAAGTCCCACACCAGCAGGTTCAGGACAGTTATTACCCTTCAACCATCAGGCTCCTAAACTAGTGTGGATAACTTCACCCACTCATCAATGAACTGATAGATAGATAGATAAATAGATAGATAGATAGATAGATACTTTATTCATCCCCATGGGGAAATTCAACTTTTTTCCAATGGCCCATACACTTGTTGTAGCAAAACTAATTACATACAATACTTAACTCAGTAAAAAATATGATATACATCTAAATCACTATCTCAAAAAGCATTAATAATAGCTTTTAAAAAGTTCTTAAGTCCTGGCGGTAGAATTGTAAAGCCTAATGGCATTGGGGAGTATTGACCTCTTCATCCTGTCTGAGGAGCATTGCATCGATAGTAACCTGTCGCTGAAACTGCTTCTCTGTCTCTGGATGGTGCTATGTAGAGGATGTTCAGAGTTATCCATAATTGACCGTAGCCTACTCAGCGCCCTTCGCTCAGCTACCGATGTTAAACTCTCCAGTACTTTGCCCACGACAGAGCCCGCCTTCCTTACCAGCTTATTAAGACGTGAGGCGTCCCTCTTCTTAATGCTTCCTCCCCAACACGCCACCACAAAGATTCCATAACCTATGGTCTCACGTTCAAGGACTCTACAACTCCTGTTCTTAGTATTATTTATTATTATTATTTGTTTATTTGTATTTGCACAGTTTGTCTTCTTTTGCACGTAGGTTGTTTTGTCGGTCTTTGTGTGTAGTTTCTTCATTGATTCTATGAATCTCAGGGTAGTATTTAATGACATATACATGCATTGATAATAAAGTTACTTTGTCATTTAGCTGCTGTATCACTGTGCTGTCTTAAATAATAAAGGTAAATAAAAAGGGATGTGGATTGACAACGGTTTGAGGAGCTGCTGTGGACTTGTTCTTGCAGAAACGTGGCTCTAGGACAACATCAACGTACCATCACTCTTCAGGCCACGCCACGTAGGGACTTGGGCTATGTATTTTTTGTGGCTTGCATGTTTTTCTGCTATCTTAACTGTATGTGTCCTATATGCTATGTGCTGTGTGTGACTGTCAACACTGTGTCTTGCACCTTAGTCTGGAGAAACAAAATTTTGTTTGGCTGTATTCATGGGTACGGTTGAATGACAATTAAACTTGAATTTGAACTTGAGGAAATCAGCCAAAGCTGAACTTGTAAAAGTTGAATTCCTGTTACTGATTTATTACACACACAGTGGTCACCTTATTAGGTACCTCCTGTACCTAATAAAGTATGTAACCTCTGCAACACACACAAAAGCTGGAGGAACTCAGCAGGCCAGGCAGCATCTGTCTGAGTTCCTCCAGCACTTTGTGTGTGTTTCTCAGATTTCCAGCATCTGCAGATTTCCTCTTGTATGTAACCTCTTGCTCCCTAAAAGAATTCTTTCCTTCTGTCACCAAAAGCAAGCAATAAATACACCTTCCAGACCCATTAAAGTACTAATTTAGAAGCACAGCCAACGACAGCACAACCCTCTGTTTACAGCTACAGCAGCAGCCAAGACAACTGAACACTCAGTCATGGAGCACTACACGACAGAAATAGGCCCTTCAGCCCATCGAGTCCATGCTAAACTTTTATTCTGCCCAGTCCCATCAACCATAGCACTCTATACATCTCACATCCATGTAACTTCCCAAATTGCTCTTAAATGTTGAAACCAAACCTGCATCCACACGTCCGCTGGTATGTCATTCCACATTCTCACCACCCTCTGAGGGAAGAAGACCCCGCTCATGTTCACCTTTCACCTTTGACCCGTGATCGCTAGTTCTAGTCTCACCCAATCTTATGTAAAAACAACGCAGACAAAATGCTGGGAGAAGGCGATAGGTGAAGCAAAGTGAGTGGGAAAGGTAAAGGGCTGGAAAGGAAGGAATCTGATAGGAGAGGAGATTCTTTCTTCTCTATCCCTTTACTTTTCCTACCCATCAGTCTTCACCTACACAAGAAAGTCTGCAGATGCTGTAAACCCAAGACAACACACACAAAATGCTGGAGGAACTCAGCAGGTCAGGCAGCCTCTGTGGACAGGAATAAACAGCAAAGTTGACTAGTTCAGCATGGGTGCAGGAAACAGCACCAATGCAGTCGTTGATATAGCGTAAGAAGAGATGGGGATGAAGGGTCTCAGTCCGAAACATTAACTGGGTTATTCCTTTCCACAGATGCTGCCTGACCCACTGAGTTCCTCCACCATTTTGTGTGTGGATTCACCTATCACCTTCTAGCTGGTGTCCTCCTCTCCCCCACCTTTATATTCCGGTGTCTTTCCCCTTCCTTTGCAGTCCTCAAGGACGATCTCGGCCCGAAATATCAATTATATATTCATTTTTATAGATGCTGCCTGACCTGCTGAGTTCCTGCAGCATTTTGTGTGTGTGTTGCTCTGGACTTCCAGCATCTGCAAACTTTCTTATGTTTATGACTTAGTGTAAAAAGTCTCTAGTATTAGTCTTACCCAACCTCAGTGGGAAAAGCCTGTCTACATTTACCCTATCAATACCTCTCATAATTTTGTATAACTCTATCAAATATCCCCTTATTCTCCTACACTCTGAAGATTTAACTCCTAACCTAGTCAACCTTTCCCTATAACTCAGGTCCTCCACTTCCTTCCAAGGAGCTCCTTATTTTAGTTAAAGTTCAGGTATCTCCACAAAATTGGCCCAATGCCCATTTAGTTTATTGCTCAGTTTTGCCCATAGTATATATTGTTCCAGGCAATGTTAAATTTCAAATCAATCATCCCTGGAACTGCAGCATGGGGGAGAGAACCAGTTCACGTCTTGGCAGGCTGCTTGTAGTTAACAAAACGTGCTGGATGGCATGGTTATGGGTGGTGAGTGTAACTCTTTACAGTGCCACTAGTCGGAATTCAATCCCTGCTGTTGTTCTCCTCTGGATTCCTCCTGCATTCTTTATCCAGATGGCGGTGAATCTGTGGAATTCATTCCCATGGAATGCTGTGGAGGCCAAGTCATTGGGTATACTTGCAGAAGTAGATAGGTTCTTGATTATCCAGGGTGTCAAAGGTTACAGGGAGAAGGCAGGAGAATGGGATTGAGAGGGATGATAAGTCAGACATGATAGAATGGCGGAGAAGAGCTAATTCTTCTTCTATGTCTTATGATCTTATGGTTCAGAGTTCAGTTCTGGCATCCAGCAGAAGCAAGTTTGTACGCTCCTTCCCATGATGATGTGGGTTTCCTCTGGGTGCTCCAATTACCTCCTGGGTCCAAAGACGTACCAGATAGTAGGTTAATTAGTTGTTGTAAATTATCCCATCATTAGGCAAGGGTTAAATCAGGGGTTGCTGGGTGGCATGGCTCAAAATGTTGGAAGGGCCTATTCTTCTCTGTATCAATAAATAAACAAATCGAGTTCTTGCATTTCAGTTACAGAAACACTCATTCAGTTTTTGCTGTAAGGTTTCTGCTGCTGAAGGTGTCTTTAATTTCAATACTAGGAAAAGGAACATTTATTAAACTTTTTATGAGCAATGTTTAAGTCAATTCTTATTGGGTCAGGTATATTATGATGGAGATACATCTCTACCAAAGAAGGTGTGAGGTGCTCCTTCTCTCTGCTAGCCTGCAGGTCACCCTTGGGCAAGGTGTGGCACCCACTTAGCCCCCAAATTGAATTGAATTGAATTGAATTGAATGTAATTATTTTCTTACATCCCTCACATACATGAGGGGTAAAAATCTTTACGTTACATCTCCATCTAAATGTGCAATTTATAATAATTTGTAATAAATACTTTGTAGAATGTACAACAGGACAGTCAATATAACATAGAAATACAATTGTATCAGCATGAAGTAATCAGTCTGATGGCCTGGTGGAAGAAGCTGTCCTGGAGCCTGTTGGTCCTGGCTTTAATGCTGCGGTACCGTTTCGCGGATGGTAGCAGCTGGAACAGTTTGTGGCTGGGGTGTTGGGCCTTTTTTACACATCTGTCTCTGTAAATGTCCTGAATAGTGGATCAGGGTCATGTGAAGCCATGGGATAAGGTTGTGGATGATCGTATGAGCAGCTGATGCATATTGCAAGTCCTGGTTCTGCGACACTGACAGCAGGCAGACAGTCTCTGAAGGGTATTGATAATGGCTGGGTTCATCCGTCTTGTAAAGACACTGCCAGAAAAATTTGCCAAGAACAAGCATGGTCATGGAAAGACCATGAATGCCTATGACATATGACCATAAGACATAGGAGCAGAACTAGGCCATTCAGCCCATCGTTTCTGCTCCACTACTCCATCATGGCTGATCCTGGATCCCACTCAATCCCATACACCTTCCTTCTCGCCATATCCTTTGATACCCTGAACGATCAGGAAACGATCAACTTCTGCCATAAGTATACGCATGGTTTTGGCCTCCACTGCAATCTCGTGGCAGAGCATTCCACAGATTTACCACTCTCTGGTTAAAAAAAATCCTCCTTACCTCTGTTTTAAAAGGTCGCCCCTCAGTTTTGAGGCTGTGCCCTCTGGTTCTGGATACCCCCACCACAGAAAACATCCTCTCCACATCCACCTTATCTAGTCCTTTCAACATTTGGTAAGTAATGTGCTATTAAACATGGCACATTACAAACGAACGATACTAGCTGAGTCCAGATACAAAGTGAAACTTCCTCTGCACTGTTTTACACAGTATCTTCAGCATTATTTATCCTTCTGATGTTTATTAAGAGAGAAGTAATTTGTATCTCACTATAGATCATTCACTGCTCTTCAGCAAAGCGGCCCAAACATTTTTCATGCAAAGCACAGTAACATGGAGGTCAAATTACAAGACTTGTATCAGCCTATCAATGCAGAGAGCTGAGTCGGAATCCCTCCATGGAAATTGGGGAATTTAAAATTTAAATAGTTAAATAAATCTATACCAGGAGAGAAGGGGTTAACATATGAGGAGCATTTGGCAGCTTTGGGTCTGTACTCGCTGGAATTTAAAAGAATGTGTGGGAATCTCATTGAAAACTACCGAATGTTGAAAGATCTAGATAAGGTGGATGTGGAGAGGATGTTTCCTATGGTGGGGGTATCCAGAACCAGAGGGCACAGCCTTAGAATTGAGGGGTGACATTTTAGAACAGAGGAAAAGGGGAAAAGAGGAAAGAGGAGCTATGACAGCTCGGGGCTTCAGAGCTTGGAGTTCAATTCCAATGTCATCTGGAAGGAATCTTTAAGTCCCCTGCCCCTCCTGGTGGAATGCTGTGTTTTCTCTGGGTGCTCCGTTTTCCTCCCACAATCCAAAGACGTACTGGTTGGTAGGATGATTGGTCATTGTAAATTGTCCTGTGATTAGGCTGGGGTTAAATTGGGAGTTGCTGGGCGGTGTGATTCGAAGGGCCAGAAGGGTCTATTCGGTGTTGTATCTCATTAAATGCATAACTCAATTTCACAGGATCTGTCCTGGGACCAGCATGCAAGTAGCATTACAAAGAAGGCATAGCAGTAACTCTACCTTCTTAGACATTTGCATAGTTTCGGAATGTCATCTAACACTTTGACAAACTTCCCTCGATGCACAGTGTAAGGTATCCTGTCTGGTACGGAACACCAATGCCCAAGAACAGAAAAGCTTACAAAAAGTGGCGGATATGGCCCAGTCTGTCACAGGAAAAGCATCCTCACCATTGAGCACATTGACAAGGAGCCCTGTCACAGAACGCAGAACCCACCATCCAGGTCATGTCCTCTTCTTGCCATTGAGAAGGAGGTACAGGAGCTTTAGGTCCCTCACGACCAGATTCAGGATAGGTTATGACCCCTCAACCACAGGCTTCTGAACCATTGTGGATAACTTCAATCACCGCTACCCTGAACTGATTCCACAACCTACAGACGCACTTTCAAGGGCTCTTTACAACTTGTGTTCTCAGTATTATTCATATTTGCACAGTTTCCCTTTTGCACATTGGTTATTTATGTATAGTTTTTCAAAGAATTCTATTGTGTTTCTCTGTTCTACTGTAAGTGCCAGCAAGAAAATGAATCTCAAGGTAGTACGTGGTAACATACACATACATTGATAATAAATTTGAACTTCTACTCAGCTGTTATCAGACTCTTGAAAGGATTTTTTGTATGATAAGGTGGACTCTTGATCTCACAATCTGCTTTGTTATGATGTTGGACTTTATTACTGACCTTCACTTTTTCTGCAGCTTTTATACTTTATTCTGCGTTCTGTTATTGTTCTCCCTTGTTCTACCTCAGTGCACTGTATGATGATCCGATCTGTATGAACAATATCCAAGACAAGTTTTTCACTGTATCTCGGTACATGTGACAATAAGAAACCAAGACCAATGCTCCCCCATGTGGCATATCTGTCTGGTCCATCTCAGAGTGAAATTAGTGGTCAGCCAAATTACCATATCTAGAGTGTCAGACCAGCCAGGTCATGGTAGTAGATTCCTTCCCTTCATGAGTCAAATTGATTCTCACAACAGCAGTTTGCCAGTGACATAGACATCATAGCTGAAACGATTTTTATACAAATTCCAGATTCAGGTAATTATTTCCATTAACATTTTCAGAATGAGAATCCGGTTTGTCATCACTTACATATGTCGTGAAATGGTTTTGTGGCAACAATACAGTGCAATACATAAAAGTATACTAATGTTCACAGTTCTAAGTACATTATCAAGATATGTATAAATTATAAAACCTTGAGATTCATCTGTTTATGGGTATCCACAAAACAAGAAACCCGAAAGAACACAATTTTTAAAAAAGACCAACATCCAATGTGCAGATAGAGAAAAAAATCACAAATCATACAACAATAAAAGCAAGCAACAGCATTCAGCATGAAGTTGAGTCCAAAGAGACAAACCCCAGAGCAGCTGGAGCAGGCCCACAGCCTCATCCTATCACACAATGAGGCAAATCACCACAAAGCTCGCAGACACAAAGCCCAGAGAAGCCGGAGTAGTCTCCGCACTGTGGCAAGAGGAGCAAATGTCGCTGAACAGCAAAAATTGGCCCAACCCTTGCCTTTGGTCCTGACACCCTGCCTTTTCAGTCTGTCTGGACCAGCATTTAAATTGTCCAAACGCTGGGTCGTCCACCACACCAGGACTGGGCCCCACCATGGCGATATGCTCTGGGCCTGCACACCACCACAACTTATGTTACAATAAGAAATATTTTTAAAATAAATGAATAAGATGTACAAAAGAGAGCAAAATAATGAAATGATGTTCATGGACAAGAGAAAATCTGCAGATGCTGGAAATCCAAGGAGCACACACAAAATGCTGGAGGAACTCAACAGACCTGGCAGCATCCATGGGAAAGAGTATAGCTGTCGTTTCAGGCCAAGACCCTTCTTCAGGACTGTGGTGTTCATGGACATTTCTGATGATGGATGGGAAGAAGCTGTTCCTGAAATGTTGAGTGAGAGTCTTCAGGCTCCTCCTCCTTGATGATAACAATGAGAAATATCCTGAGTAGTGGGGGTCCTTAATGTTGGATGTCGTATTTTTAAGGATTCACCTTCTGAAGATGTCCTCAATGGTGTGGGAGGCTAGTGTCCATGATGAAGCTGGCTGAGTTTATAATGCTCTACATCTTTTTCCAATACTGTGCAGTGGCCCCTCTATACCAGATGGTGATGCAACCGGTTAGAATGCTCTCCACGGTACATCTGTTGAAATTTGCAATGGTCCTTGGTGACACCAAATCTCCTCAAACTCCGAATGAAACCTATTCCAGCTGTCACAACAGGATGCAAAGCCACATCTCTGGATTAGTATACAGGGTATGGACCCAGATACCCATATTTTTTGTATGCTCTGGAGGAAAAATACTCACCCAACTGTAATTGTGCCTTGATGCATGGAAGCAGATCTAATGGGATACTATAGACCATCTCAATCAGAAAAAGATCAGTAGAATGGATACAATCAAAAATGTCAGGCCAATGGAGCGGGTGTGTGATTGACAGCAGACTAAAAGATTAATTTACCACAGCCACCACTTACTCTTGCCCATACTGCACCAGAACATGTGGATCCTAGATCAACCTTCTCAGCTACCTGAGGACGCATCAATAGACAACCCTTTAAGAGAACATTGTACTCCACCGGAGTGATAACACCAGCACCACTGCTACAAAAGGATAATTACTTGCATCTAGATATTGGTTCCCCCAAGTCAAGCCTAATCAAAGTTCAAAGTGAATTTGTTATGTTACCATACACTATCCTGAGATTCATTTTCTTCACAGTAGAACAGAGAAATACAATCGAATCAATGAAGACCACACACAAAGACTGACAAGTAACCAATGTGCAAAAGAAGATAAACTATGCAAATACAAAAAAACAGTAAATAAATAATACAGAGAATGTGAGTTGTTCAGTCCTTGAAAGTGAGCCCATTGGTTGTGGAATCAGTTCAGAGATGAGATGAGTGAAGTTATCCACGCTGGTTATTACTCACTGGAATCCAGGCCACCCAAATGACGTCACCACCCAGGCCATGCTCTCTTCTCACTACCATCAGAGAAGAGGTGCAGGAGCCTGAAGACACACACTTAGTGTTTTAGGAACAGCTTCTTTCTCTCTGCTATCAGATCTCCTAATGGACCATGAATCCTTGGATGCTACCTCACTTTCCGCTCTATTTTTGCACTACTTATTTATACAAGTAGTGGGATACCACAGTAGCACAATGATGCTACTACAGCTCAGGATGCCAGAGTTTGGAGTTCAACTTCAACACTGTCTGTAAGGAGTTTGTACATTTCTTCCCGTGAACCACGTGAGATTCTTCCAGGTGCTCCGGTTTCCTCCCACAGCCCAAAGATGTACTGGTTAGTAAGTTAATTGGTCATTGTAAATCGCACTGTGGTTAGGCTAGGGTTAAATAGGTGGGTTGCTGGGCAGTGCAGCTCGTTGGGCCAGAAGGGCCTGTTGCGTATCTCTAAAATAAAAATAAAAAACAATTTTATCTATTGCTTATTGAAGCTACAGTTATTTGTTTTGTACTGCATGTAGCGCTGCCACAAACAAGAAATTTTACGATGCATATCAGTGATAATAAACCCACTTCTGACTCTGAATCTCTTGAATACAGAACACATGAAGGCAAATGGAATCTTTATTCTATTGTTCCCAGATCTCTGGGAGTACCTGGTAGTTTGACATCTGAAAGCCACTTGACATAATGCAAATGGTTGAGTGAACAATTACTTCTTAGTTATTCTACTTACTTCTACAACACCCCCCCCCCACAGATATTGAAATGAATCCTATCTTTGCTTTACCCTTGTATGCAATTGAGACAGGGGCTAATCATAATAGCAGTTGCTTTTCTTTGCCATATCTCTTGAATCTACTGATGCCATTTTATGCACTTTATGTCAACTTGTACATCTACAGAGTACTCTTTTTTATTTGTATATATTATTTTATGTTTGGTGGCAGGTGGAGATAAGTCTCTACCAAGGGAGGTGTAAGGCACTCCTTCCTTCTGCTAGCCTGCAGGTAATCCTGGGGCAAGGTGTAGTACCAGCTTAACACCCCCATCCCCCCATCAGGGTCACCTGAAACAATGGGAGCAGGTGGTAGATGCTCACATAAGCAGCTGGTGCATATCACAAGTCCTGGTTATGCGACCACTGGCGCCAGGCAGACAGTCTCTGAAGAGTATTGATAATGGCTAGGGTCACCCGTCTTGTAAAGCCCTGCCCAGAATAAAGCAATGGCAAACTACTTCTACAGAAAAAAATTGCCAAGAAAAATCATGGTCATGGATAGACCATGATCACCCATGTCATATGACACAGCCCATAATGATGATGATGATGATAATGATGATTTTATGTGCTTGCTGTGATATATGTGCTGCATTTTGCACCTTGGTCCTGGAAGAACGTTGTATCATTTAGCTGTATAAATGTGCACACTTGAATGACAATAAACTTGAACACAAACTTGAATTTGAACTTAATATGTTAGTTAAATCCAAAGTCATTCTTATTGTGAATGGACAATGCCAGAGTCATAAGAAATTGTTTGAATGAGATCAGTGCCATGGTACTGTACTTACAGTGGTACCAGAAAGTTTGTGAACCCTTTAGAAGTTCCTTTATTTCTGCGTAAATATGACCCAAAATATGATCAGATCTTCACGCAAGACCTAAAACTAGAAAAAGAGCATCCAATTAAATAAATAACCCAAAAGCATTATACTCATTCATTCATTTATTTAGAAAAATGATCCAATATTACATGTATTTGTTGGAAAAAGTATGTGAACCTTCGGTTTCAGTTACTTGTGTGACCCCCTTGAAGAGCAATAACTTCAACCAAACATTTCTGATAACTATTGATCAGTTCTTCAGATTGGCTTGGAGGAATTTTAGGCCAATCCTCCTTACAAAACTGCTTCAACTCTGAGAAGTTAGTGGGCTTCCTTGCATGAACTATTAGCCTCAGGTCCTTCCACAGCATTTTTACAGGATTAAGATCAGGATTTTAACTCGGCCATTACAAAATGTGAAATTTCTTCTTTTTTAACCATTCTTTGGTAGATTGGCTTGTGTGTTTAGGGTTGTTGTCTTGCTGCATGACCCATTTTCTCTTGAGCTTCAGTTCACGGACAGATACCCTGACATTTTCCTGTAGAACTTGCAGGTACAATTCAGAATTCATAATTCATCAATGATGGCAAGCTGTCCTGGTCCCAAGGCAGCAAAACAGGCCCAAACCATGACACTGCCACCACTATGTTTCACAGATGGGATGAGGTTCTTACACTGGAATGTAGTGTTTGCTTTTTGTCAAACATAATGCTTCTCATTTAAGCCAAAAAGTTCTATTTAGGACTCATCAGTCGACAGAACATTCTTCCAATAGTCTTCTGATTATCCATGTGGTCTTTAGCAAACTTTAGGTGGGCAGCAATATTCTTCTTGGGGAGTGGCTTTCTCTGTGCAATCCTGCCGTGCACATGATTGTTGTTGAGTGTTTGCCTGATGGTAGACTCATGAACACTGACATTGGCCAATATAAGAGAAGCCTATAGCTCTTTAGATGTTACCCTGAGGTTCTTTGTGACCTCCTGGAATATTACACGCCTTGGAGTGATTTTTGTTGGCTGACCACTCCTAGGGAGAGTAACAATGGTGTTGAATTTCCTTCATTTGTACACCATCCGCCTGATTGGGGATTGGTGGAGCTCAAACTCTTTAGAAATTATTTAGTATGCTTTTCCAGCCTGGTGAGCATCTGCATCTTTTTTTGAGGTCCTCAGAAATCTCCTTTGATCGAGGCATGGACTACTTCCATAAACCTGTGTAGTGAAGATCAGACTTTGTTAGTGAAGACCCAGGTTTATGTTCTTTAAGTAGGGCAGGGCTTCCCACACTCACACCTGATTGTCATCCCATTGATTGAAACACCTGATTCTCATTTCCCCTTTAAATGAACTGGCAAACTGAGAGATTCACAACCTTTTTCCAATAAATACATGCAATATTGGATCATTTTTCTCAATAACTAAATAAGTATAATGTTTTTTGGCATTATTTATGTAATTGGGTCCTCTATCTAGTTTTAGGACTTATGTGAAGATCTGATCATCTGATCATATTTTAGGTTATATTTGTGCAGAAATAGTGAAAATTCAAAAGGGTTCACAAACTTTCCAGCACCATTGTATAAGTACACATTGATAATGGGTGCCACAGTAGCAGAGAGGTTAGCACAATGCTATTACAGCTTGGGACATGGTTTGGAGTTCAATTACAGCATCTTCTGTAAGAAGTTTGTACATCCTTTCCACGAGCATACAGCTTTCTTCCGGGAGCACCAGTTTCCTCCCACAGTACAAAGACGCAACAATTAGTGAATTAATTGATTATTGTAAATAGTCCATTGATAGGCTAGGGTTAAATAGGTGGGTTGCTGGGTGGTGTGGCTTGTTGGATCGGAATGGCCTATTCTGTGCTGTATCTGTAAATAAATAAAATTAAAATTAAATATTTTATGCCAAGAAATGGGAATTAGCAGACAGCCATCAACAATAAAATGCACTAAAACTTGACATTATTCCAGAATTTCAAAAGATTAACACGATAATACATCTTTAAAAGCTCAAAGGCCATTGCCAGCTCCCCGAGACATTACAGAGAGTTGAGCGAGCTGTCTCTGCCACCACAATCAATACCAACTAACCGTCCCACACTTCCTGGAAAAGTTCAATATCAAACGAAACTACTTGTTGGCCAAATACGCTTCCAAGTAGATTTGAAGGAGGGAAGCATATCAAGGTGAGTGAAGCAACATTCTACTTGTTAGGGCTTTATTTACTGCCTAAATACAATGTTTCTTGTTTCTGGTATGCACACAGGTTTGAAGAGGAATTGATGGAGGCATCTTCACCAGTCTTCAAGAAGGCAGATCTACTTCTGTTCTACCTCAAGAAACAAGAAAGAGGCATCCATCCTCAAATACCCTCACTATCCAGGCCTGTCCAGGCTGTCTTTGGGCGGGAGGCACAGATGCATTAGGTCCCACACCACCAGCCCCAGGAACAGTTATTACCCTACAGCCATCAGGCTCTTGAACTTGTATGGATAACTTCACTCGCCATTATGAAATGATCCTACAACCTACAGCCCCACCTCCAAGGAATTTTTACGACTCATGTTCCTAGAATCACTTTTATTTGCACAATTTGTCCTCTTTTGCACATCAGTTGTTTGTCAGTCTTTGCGTGTAGTTTTTCATCAATTCTGTTATGTTTCCTGTTCTACTGTGAATGACTGCAAGAAAATGAATCTCAGGTAACATATGGTAACATAACTCACCTTGTTAATAAATTTACTTTGAACTTCCATTCTGCTGTTATCAAACTCTTGAATTGATCTTGTATGATAAGATAGACTCTTGACCTCACAATCTACCTCTTCATGTTCCTGAACTTTACTGTTTACCTGCACTGCACTTTCTCTGTAGCTGTTACACTTCATTCTGCATTGTTATGGTTTTATCTTGCTCTACCTCAATGCACTGTCTAATGATCTGATCTGTATAAACAGTATGCAAAACAAGCTTTTCGCTGTTTCTTGGGACATGTGTCAATGATAAACCAAATCCAATGCACGACCCACAGAGTTTTGTTTATCTTTATTTATTTACAGTTCCTTCCTGGCCCAATGAGCCTACGACACCCTAATACACCCATGTGATCAATTAAACTGACAACCTTAGGTCTTTGGACTGTGGAAGGAAACTGGAGCACCTGGAGGAAATCTACATGGTCATGGGGAGAATGGAGGAACTCCTTACAGACAGTGGCAGGAATTGAACCTGGGTCATCTGTTCTGTAAAGCACTGTGCTAACCACTACACTACTGTACTGCTGTGTTCTTCCAGGGTTTCTTTTTGCCTTCAGATTCCAGCATCTGCATTCTCTAGTACAAAACTTTAAGTAAATTTATTATCAAACTATATATACATGACCATATACAACACTGAGATTCATTTTCTTGTAGGCATACTCAATAAATCTATAGAATAATAACCAGTCAATCTATTCTCCATGACATGTCAATAGAAGTTTATCAAAGTTTTAGATGTCATGCCGAAACTTCTCAAACTCCTAAGGAAGTAGAGGCACTGCCATGCCTTCCTCATAATTGCACTTACATGCAGGGCCCAGAACATTTCTTCTGAAATAATAATACCTATGGATTTAAAGTTGCTAACACACTCCACCTCTGATCCTTTGATGAGGACTGGCTCACAGACCTCTGATTTCCTTCTCCTGAAGTCAACAATCAGCTCCTTGGTGTTGCTGACATTGAGTGAGAGGTTGTTGTTGTGGCACCGCTCAGCCAGATTTTCAATCTCTCTCCTATATGCTGATTCATCACCACCTGTGATTCTGCCTGCGACAGTGGTGTCCATAGCAAACTTAAATATGGCATTGGAGCTGTGCAGGAAAATAAAGAATCACTGAAGAGTTTATGGAAAACTATATATAAACAAAGACTAGCAAACAACCAATGTGCAAAAGAAGACACATTGTGCAACTGGAAAATAAGTAATACTGAGAACATGAGTTGTAGAGTCCTTGAAAGTGAGCGTAGGTTGTGCAATCAGCCCTTTGTTGAAGTGGCCTGGATGGTGGGGTGGAGGGGGGTGGTCCTTATTGATGGATGCTGCTTTCTTTTATCACATGTAAAGCCCTCCCCACTGTTGAGCACATCATCCATCATCGGGGTCCCCCACCACCCAGGCCATGCTCTCTTCTCGCTGCTGCCATCAGGTAGAAGGTACAGGAGCCTCAGGACTCACACCACTAGGTTCAGGAACAGTTACTACCCCTCAACCATCAAGCTCTTGAACCAAAGTGGATAGCTACACTCAACTTCACTTGACCCATCACCAAAATGTTCCCACAACCTATGACACACACAAAATGCTGGTGTTCCACAGCATTTTGTGTGTGTTGTTTGAATTTCCAGCATCTGCAGATTTCCTCATGTTTGCCCACAACCTATGGACTCACTTTCAAGGACTCTTCATCTCATGTTCTCAATACTTATCGCTTATTTATTTATTATTATCATTTCCTTCTTTTTGAATTTGCACAGTTTATTGTCTTTTGCACACTGAATGAATGCCAAGTTGGTGTGGTATTTCATTGATTCTATTATGGTTATTACTCTATTATGGATTTATTGAGTATGCCCACAAGAAAATGACTCTCAGGGTTGTTTATGGTGAGATGTACTTTGATAATAAATTCACTTTGAACTTTGCAGCTTTAGCAACATTGCTATGTTTCAGTTGTTACACGTCAGAAGGAGTGAATACTGAGTGGGTAGAATGTCTTTGTGATACAAGTCTTCCCATTTCTTCTGAAAGGGGTACATCACAGACACTCCAAAGAGCAAACTGCAAATTTCATAAGAAGGTGCATTATTGTAGCCTTGGGTTTAGAGGATGGGGTGGGTGAAATATATTAATAGCAACTGCTACATCCCCCGTAGAACATTAGAGCACAGTATTGTCCCTTGGACCCACAATGTTGTGGAGCTTTTAACACACTTCAAGATCATTCTAACTCTTCCATCCAATATACCCCCCCCCCCCATTAACCTCTATAGTATGCCATGGGGTATTAACCATTTCTGCCATTCTTATCATCTCACTTTATTGCAGCAGCACAATGCAATGCATAAAATATATTATAAATTATAATCACACACACTCATACTCATCAACAGGTAGTCAAAACTGCCCAATGCATCACTGGCACCAGCCTACTCACCATCAAGGACATACAGTGCCTATAAAAAGTTTTCACCTTCCCCCCACTCCTTCTGCAAAGTTTCATGCTTTATTGTTTTACCACATTGAATCACAATGGGTTTAATTTGGCTTTTTTTTGACACTGATCAACAGACTTGTTTGTGTCAAAGTGAAAACAGATCTCTACAAAGAGATTTAAATTAATTACAAATATAAGGCACTAAATAGTGGATTGCATAAGTACTCATCCCCTTCATCAGTATTTAGTAGATGCACCTTTGGCAGCAATTACAGCCTTGAGTCTGTGTGGATAGGTCTCTATCAGCTTTGCACATCTGGACACTGCAGTTTTTCCCCATTCTTCTTTACGAAACTGCTCAAGCTCTGTCAGATTGCATGGGGATTGTGAGTGAACAGCCCTTTTCAAGTGCAGCCACAAATTCTCAGTTAGATTGAGATCAAGACTCTGACTTGGCCACTCCAGGACATTAACTTTGTTGTTTTTAAGCCATTCCTGTGTTGCTTTGGCTTTAAGCTTGGGATCATTGTCTTGCTGGAAGACAAATCTTCTTCCAAGTCGAAGTTCTCTTGCAGACAGCATCAGGTTTTCCTCCAGGATTTTCCTGTATTTTGCTGCATTCATTTTACCCTCTACCTTCACGAGCCTTTCTGGGCCTGCTGCAGTGAAGCATCCCCACAGCATGATGCAGCTACCACCTTGCTTCACGGTAGGGATGGTGTGATTTTGATGATGTGCGAAGTGTATGGCTTACGCCAAACATAGTGTTTAGTCTGATGGCAAAAAAGCTCAATTTTGTTTTCATCAGATCCTAACACCTTCTTCCAGCTGACTTCAGAGTCTCCTGCATACCTTCTGGCAAACTCTAGCTGAATGTGTTTTTTTTTCAACAGTGGCTTTCTCTTTGCCACTCTCTCATAAAGCTGCGACTGGTAAAGCACCCGAGCAACAGTTGTATGCACAATCTTTCCCATCTCAGCAACCAAAGCTTGTAACTCCTCCAGTGCTGTCATAGGTCTCTTGGTGGCCTCCCTCACTAGTCCCCTTCTTGCACGGCCCCTCAGTTTTTGAGGACGGCCTGCTCTAGGCAGATTTACAGCTGTGCCATACTCCTTCCATTTCATGATGGTTGATTCACCTGTATTCCAAGCTCTTCAGAGACTTGGAAATTTTCTTGTATTCATCTTCTGACTTGTGCTTTTCAATAAACTTTTCGCAGAGTTGCTTGGGGTGTTCTTTTGTCTTCATGGTGTAGTTTTTGCCAGGATACCAACTCACCAGCAGTTGGACCTTCCAGATACAGGTGTATTTTTACTACAATCAATTGAAACACCTTGATTACATACGGTTTTCTTTATTTAACTAATTATGTGACTTCCAAACTCAATTGGCTACTCCAGTGATGATTTGGTGTATCATATTAAAGGGGGGTGAATACTTATGCAATTAATTATTTTGTGTTTTATACTTATAATTAATTTAAATCATTTTAGAGAGATCTGTTTTTACTTTGACACAAAAGAGTCTTTTTCTGTTGATTAGTGCCAAAAAAGCCAAATTAAATCCACAGTGACTCAAAGCTGTAAAACAATAAAACATGAAATCTTCCAAGGGGGTGAATACTTTTATTGGCACTGTATATACAGAAAGGTGCCAGAGAAAGGCCAGTAACGTCATAAAAGATCCCACCCAATCTGCTCATGGATTGTTTGTCCCACTCCCATCAGGGAAAAGGTTACATAGCATCCACACCTGGACCACCAGATCCTTTTCCAGTTGGCTGTCAGTGACTATTGGTGTTCTGCAGGGGTCGGTATTGGGACTGCTTCTTTTTATGCTGTATATCAATGATTTAGAAGATAGCTTTGATGCCAAGTTTGCAGATGATACAAAGATGGGTGGCAGGGCAGGGAGTGCTGAGGAAACAAGAAGGCTGCAGAAGAACTTATCCAGATTAGGAGAACAGGCAAGAAAGTGGCAAATGAAATACAATGTTGGAAAATGCATGGTCATGCACTTTGGTATAAGAAATAACTGTGCAGACTATTTTCTAAATGGGGAGAAAATCCAAAAGTCTGAGATGTAAAGTGACTTGGGATTCCTTGTGCAGAACACACTAAAGGTGAACTTGCAGGTAGAGTCAGTGGTGAGGAAGGCAAATGCAACGTTAGCATTCATTTCAATAGCAGGGATGTGATGCTGAGGCTTTTTAAGGCACTGGTGAGGCCTCACCTTGAGTATTGTGAACAGTTTTGGGTTCCTCATCTAAGAAAAGATGTGCTGTCATTGAAGAGGGTTTAGAGGAAGTTCCAGGAATCAAAGCGTAATCATACGAGGAACGTTTGTTAGCTCTGGGTCTGTACTCACTGGAATTTATGAAGGATGATTGCATTGAAACCTTTCAAATGTTGAAAGGCCTAGACATGGTAAATGTGGAAAGGATGTTTCCCATGGTGGAGGAGTCTAGGACGTGAGGGCATCGCCTCAGGATAGAGGTTGCTATTGTTCAGTTGTTAAGTCCAACTCTTCATGACCTTCATGTCCTTCATGACCGCATGGCAAGATACAGAAGTAGATTGCCAGGCTTTTCTTCCGCGCAGATATTGCAGCTGCCCAGGTTGGGACGCAGCTGGGTTTGAACCTAGGATCATCTGCCTTGAAGTCCAGTGTTGATGCCACTACACCACTAGCTGGCCCCAGGATAGAGGGGCGTCCATTTAAAACAGGGATGCAGAGAAATTTCTTTACCAGAGAGTGGTGAATTTGTGGAATTTGTTACCACTAGCAGCAGTGGAGGCCAGGTTATTGGGGGTATTTAAGGCAGGGTTTGATAGGTTCTTAATTGGACATGGCACCAAAGGTTACGGGGAGTGGGGATGAGGAGGGGTAAAAAAGAGGATCGGCTATGATTGAATGGTGGAGCAGACTCAATGGGCCAAAATGGCCAATTTCTGCTCCTATGTCTTATAGTCTGAAAATCAGATACTTTCCCCAAGCTGTACAGCTGATCAACACCTCCATCCATTAACTCCACCACTACTTTATTATTTCTCATCATTCACCTTAGGTACATCCCTGCGTCACTTTATGGACATACAATCAATGTATATAAACTATATTATGTGTTTATATTTATTGTGTGCTTTTTAAATTATTATTATGTTTTTAAGCTTTTGTGGTTTTTTTGTGCCACATCAGATCCAGAATAACAATTATTTTGTTCTTCTTTACTCTTGTGTACAGAAAATGACATTAAACAATCTTGAATCTTGAATATATTAAACAAGTAGTGCAAAAATAGTGAGGTAGAGTTCATGGGTTTATGGACCATTCCGAAATCTGACAGTGGAGGGGAAGAGTCAGATTTATTATTATTGACATACATTGTGAAATTTGCTGTTTTGCAGCAGCAGTCAGGTGCAACACATTTTTAAAAATCCTATAAACACCAGAGATTTTACAGATGCTGGATTTACTATGTTACAGATAAAATTCTAAAAAATAAGTATGCAGTGCAAAAAGAGAGCAAAATCATGAGAAAGTCTTCAGGAAGCCTTCAGAAACCTGATGGCAGAGGGGAAGAAGCTGTTCCAAAAAGATTGAGTGTGTGCCTTCAGGCTCCTGTACCTCATCCCTCATGGTAGCAATGAGAAGAGGGCATGTCCTGGGTGGTGAGGGTCCTTAGTGATGAATGCTACATTGGCCTCTGGGTGTAACCAGCTCCTTCAATGATTTAAAGGCTAAATTCTAAGAGCCTAAGGATGTGCATCCCATCGGGCAAAGAGCTGCTCAGGTTATCGAGGGAAATTGAAGCATAACCCATGGCTCGTGCTAGATGCCCTAAAGCATTTTCCGTCTTGTTCCATAACATTCAGCAACTCAAGCAAGCGTTATTGTCGAATACCCATGTGTAGATAGCTAACAGCTAGCTGGATTTATCAACATGCTCCCACTTCCAGTCTTAATGTTGCAAAATTTATTTTGAATAAAATATAAGAAAATGCTTTTTTCCCCTGCCAAATATTCTTAAACCACTCTGATTTCTGAACATAAACACGAGAGATTCTGCAGATACTGGAAATACAGAATGACACACACAAAATGCTGAAGGAATGCAGCAAGCTGGGCAGCACCAATGGAGAGGAATAAAAAGAAGATGTTTTGGACTGAGATCATTCAATTATCCTGATGAATGTCTTGTACTCCTTTCTCAACTCTCCCAGTTCCTTATTCTAGCTTCTTCCCCCTTACTTTTAGTCCCGATGAAGGGTCCTGGCCTGAAGCATCAACTTTTTATTCATTTCCATAGATGCTACCTGACCTGCTGAGTTCCTCCAGGATTTCCAGTGTGATGCTCTGATTTCTGCACATCACATTGATACCTCTACAAGATCAACAAAAGTTCACATACCGTACAGATATTGTCAAAACAGTTTGCTTACGCAGGAAATGGATCCAAGCAGAAATTTCAGTGCAAAATCTGCTTGAATAATATACATGAGAAATCTCTAAGAGGCACCGGCCTCAATACAAGCCAACTCAAAAATCCTTTGCTGCACCCAACACTTTAACAAAAGTAATTTCTGACAAAAAATCATAAATATGAAATGTCAACTCTATTTCTCTCTCCACAGATCTTAGAACCATAGAACACTACAGCACAGTACAGGCCCTTCGGCCCTCCATGTTGTGCTGACCCATATAATCCTTTAAAAAAGTACTAAACCCACACTACCCCATAACCCTCCATTTTTCTTTCATTCATCTGCCTGTCCAAGAGGCTCTTAAATACCCCTAATGTTTTAGCTTCCACCACCATCCCTGGCAAGTCATTCCAGGCACTCACAACCCTCTGTGTAAAAAACTTACCCCTGATGTCTCTCTTGAACTTCCCTCCCTTAATTTTGTACATATGCCCTCTGGTGTTTGCTACTGGTGCCCTGGGAAACAGGTACTGACTATCCACCCCATCTATGCCTCTCAATATGCCTCTCATAATCTTGTTATTTAATTTTTATTTTTATTTGGTTTTGGAGTATATTTGCTTTCAAGTCTGCTGATACTAATTCCCAATAATTCAACTCATATTAAGAGAAACAGAGAAATCATGGGGTCTATGTCCATAGATTCCTCAGAGTTGCAACGCAAGTTGATAAGGTTGATAAGAAAGCATATAGTGTTCCTTCTCCCAATCCTGTTTAATCTTAAGTAAAGGACGATTATCCCATTGTAATAATAAATTATAAATTCTTCCAATAGCACCTTTCATTGAAGGGTTCATGTTCATAATAGTATCTAACAAGTCAGCCTCCAATATGTAAGGAAAATTACTTAAATATTTTTGTAAAAAATGTCTAACTTGAAGGTATTATAATAAGTGTGAATCTGAGAGAGAATATTTATCGACTAATTGTTCAAAAGACATAAATCTGCCTTCTTTAAATAAATCCAAAATAGAATACCTTTATTTTTCCAAAGTAAAAAAATTGGATCACTCCAGGAAGGTTTAAAAAAGTAATTACGATAAATTATACTGCAAAGTTTAAATTTTTTAAGATTAAAAAATTTATATGGATTTATATGGGAGGATTGGACAGGGATTCTGAAGGTGGTTAACTCTTCTTCGATCTGTGCTAGTCATTCACTGATTCAATTTAAAATTGTACATCATTACCATTTGACAAAGGAGAGACTTTCTAAAATATTTCCCAATGTTGACAAGTATTGTGATAGATGTAAAACTGAGATTGCTACACTGACACATATGTTCTGGATAAGTTCTATATTAAAACAGCTTTGGAAGTCAGTCTTTTTGACAATTTCTAAAACACTCAGAATCAACTTACAACCTAATAAATTAACTGTGCTTTTTGGAATAATTCCTCAAAATATCCATGGTATTTCTGTGCCTGACCAACATATTATTGCGTTTGTTACATTGGTAGCTAGGAGGGCCATCTTGTTGAAATGGAAGGATATATCAGCTCCTACTTTGTTCTCTCAAGTGATGCTGTGTCTTAGCTTGGAGAAAATTAGAAGTCAAACCTTTGAACCTTTATTTGATTTTGAGAAGAAATGGAGCTCATTTGCTCGTTATTTTCATTTCAGTTAACTGATAGATTTCCTCCATGATCTAAGTGTAAATTTTTTTGATATATCTTTTTTTCTTGTTGGCAGTTTGATGTTTATTTTTAGAAGCTTTCTGTATGACGCATGGCTCCGGGGTTGTACCCCCAATGGGTTTCTTTTTTTTCTCACTTTTCTTGCTCAGTAGGGGTTTTTTTATTCACAAAAATTTTCAATCTTTAAGATAATTTTTTTTTGAGGCATTGTAAGTGTTGTTACTTCGATGTACCTGTGTTATTTTTGAATAATAATAATAATAAAAAGATTTGAAAAGAAAGAAAGCATATAGTGTTGGCATTCACTAGTCCACGGATTGAATTGAAAATCCACGAGGTAGTTTTGCAGCTCTATAAAGCCCAGGTTAGACCACATTTGAAATATTGTCTTCAGTTCTGGTTGCCTCATTATAGGAAGGATGTAGAAGATTTAGAGAGGGTGCAGAGGAGGTTTACGGGGATGCTGCCTGGATTAGAGAGTATGCCTTATGAGGGTAGGTTGAGTGAGCTAGAGCTTTTCAATTTGGAGTGAAAAAGGATAAGAGGTAACTTGATAGAGGTGAACATAGAACATAGAAACCTACAGCACATTACAGGCACTGCGACTCACAATGTTGTGCCGACCATGTAACCTACTCTAGAGACTGTCTAGAATTTCCCTACCACATAGCCCTCTATTTTTCTAAACTCCATGTACTTATTGAAGAAACTCTTAAAAGACCCTATTATATCCACTTCCACCACCACCGCCAATGCATTCCACACCCCCAGTACTCTCTGTGTGAAAAACTTACCGCTGACATCCCCTCAGTACCTATTTCCAAGCACCTGAAAATTATACCCCCTCGTGTTAGCCATTTCAGCCCTGGGAAAAAGTCTCCGTCTATTCACAAGATCAATGCCCCTCATCATCTTATGCACCTCTATCAGGTCACCCCTCATCTTCCGTCGCTTCAAGGAGAAAAAGCCAAGTTCACTCAACATATTCTCAAAAGGTATGCCCCCCAATACAGGCAACATCCTTTTAAATCTCCTCTGCACTCTCTCTATAGTATCCACATCCTTCCTGTAGTGAGATGACCAGACCTGAACACAGTACCCCAAGTGGGGTCTGACCAGCATTCTATACAGCTGTAACATTACCTCTTGGCTCTTGAACTCAGTCCCACAATTGATGAAGGCCAACACACCATATGCCTTCTTAACACCACTATCAACCTATGGACTCGGACCCCGAGATCTCTGAGATCGTCCACACTACCAAGAGTCTTACCATTAATATGAGATTCTGTCTTCAAATTTGACCTATCAAAATGAACCACTTCTCACTTATCTGGGTTGAAATCCATCTGTCACTTCTCAGCCCAGTTCTGCATCCTATTGATATCCCGCTGTAACCTCCGACAACCCTCCGTACTATACACAACACCCCCAATCTTCGTGTCATCAGCTAACTTACTAACCCACCTTTCTACTTCTTCATCCAGGTCATTTATAAAAATCACAAAGAGGAGGGGTTCCGGAACAGATCCCTGCAGAACACCACTGGTCACCAACCTGCATGCAGAATATGAACCATATTGTGTACAAAATGAAAAGACATAGATCAAGTGGACAGCCAGAGACATTTTCCCAGGGCAGAAATGGGTAATACAAATGTGATTGGAGGAAAGTACAGAGAGATGTCAGAGAGTGGTGGGTGGATGGAACACTTTGCCGGGATGATAGTAGAGGCAGATATATTAGGAATTTTTAAAAAAACTCTTAGATAGACAACTGGAGGCCTATGTAGGAGGGAAGGGTTAGATTGATCTTAACTGAAACTCATCATTGTTTCATTGTTTTTCCTGCCACAATAAGGTGATAGGATGGTCATTAAGGTGGATAAGGAGGCATATGTTGTGTTGGGCTTCATTAATCAGGGGATTAGTTCAAGAGCCAATAACAAGGCACAGAGAACCAATTAAAAGAATCATCAGGTAGCTGTTGTGAGATCGTTTATTATTACACTCAAAGATTGATGTTGAAGATAAAGAAAGTCAACCAGTGACTGCTGAAATTCATACACTCAGTGGCCACTTTATTAGGTACACTTGCTCATTAATGCAAACCTCTAATCAGACAATCATGTCAGAAATACATAAAAGCATCGAGACATGGTCAAGAGGTTCAGTCATTGTTTAGACCAAGCATCAGAATGGGGATGAAATGTGATCTGTGACTTGGACTGTGGAATGATCGTTAGTGCCAGATGATGTGGCTTTAATATCTCAGAAACTGCTGATTTCCTGGGATTTTCACAAAACTCTCTCAAGTTTATAGAGAATAGTGCACAAAAAACATCCAGCGAGCAGTAGTTCTGTGTGCGAAATGCCTTGTTAATGAGAGCGGTGAGAGGAGAACGGCCTGACTGGTTCAAGCTGACAGGAAGGTGACAGTAACTCAAATAACCACCAATTACAACAGTGGTGTGCAGAAGAGCCTCTCTGAACACATACATGTTGAACCTTGAAGTGGATGGCCTACAGCAGCAGAAGACCATGAACGTACATTCAGTGTTAGGTAGAGGAGGTACCTAATAGAATAGCCACTGAATGTACTTAGAACATAGAACAGTACAGTTCTGTTTTCCCCTTACAATCTGCTCTTATTTATACCCCTTTTCCCCCCAGCACAACCCCGCTACATATTAGGTAATATCGGGCACTTGTGTCCATCTTATTGGCCCGCAGCCATATGCTCACGAGTTACCTGTTTCTTTTGTTTACTGAATCGCGTGACACTAATAGTATCGGTGTAGCGGGGTCCCCAGTTTCGCTCCCCCCTCCCTCGCATTCCGGCCTCCTAACATTATGTGTGTTACGTGAGCCACTCCTGACCTGTAATGGCAGTCTCGAATTAACCCCAACAGCGTGCCAGCCTTTTATCCCACTGTAAGCTCAGTCTAACCCTTTACTCCACTCAATCTATACCTCTTTATCATCTTGTACACCTCTATCAAGTCGCCCATTATCCTCCTTCGTTCCAAAGTGAAAAACCCCAGCTCGCTCAATTTATCTTTATAAGACACGTTCTCTAATCCAAGTAGCATGCTGGTAAATCTCCACCTGCACTCGTTCTAAAGCTTCCACATCCTTACTATAATGAGTTGACCAGAACGGAACATGACTTTTGAGGTGTGGTCTAACCAGGGTTACATAGAGCTGCAACATTACCTTGCAACTCGTGAACTTAATCCCCTACTAAGAATGCCAACACACCATACGTTTTCTTAACAACCCTATCAACTTGGGCTGCAACTCTGAAGGATCTATAGATGTGGACTTGTGTCCCTCCAAGATCTATTAGTGAATAAATCTGTCTTTTCTAACTTCACTCAGCACAATACTGAACTAATTCCACAACCTACAGACTCACTTTCAAGGACTCTTTACAACTCATGTTCTCAGGAGTATTTTTTTTGCACAATTTGTCCTTTGCACATTGGTTGTTTGTAATCTTTGCTTATGTACAGTTTTTTCGTAAAGGCAGTAATGAGGGACAAAGATATGGTGGCAGAATTGATTGTGTTTTGTGTCTTCACAATAGAAGACACCAACAGTATACCACAAATTCAGGAGTGTTTGGGGACAGAAGTGGGTGTAGTTGCTATTCACTAAGGAGAAGGTGTTTGGCAAGCTGAAAGGTCTGAAGGTACAGTGGATAAGTCACCTGGACCAGATAGACTACACCCCAGTGTTCTAAAAGAGGTAGCTGAAGAGATTGTGGAGGCATTAGTAGTGATCTTTCAAGAATCTCTAGATTCTAGAATGGTTCTAGAGGACTGGAAAATTGAAAATGTCTTTAAAAAGGGAGGGAGGTAACAGATTGGAAATTATAGGCTAGTTAGCCTGACAGTTCCTAATTCTGCTCCTAAGTCTTATGGTGTAATTGTAAATTCTATTTTATTTCTTTATCTTTTTTATTTTCCTGTAAATGTCTGCAAGAAAATCAATCTCAAGGTAGTTTATGGTAACATATTTGTTGATACAGTAATGCATTTATTTTGATTTACTTTGAAGTCCTTGATATTTAATGACGTTCGGAATCCGTATAAAGACAGCACTGAATGTCTAAACAAAATGGTTTTCCAGGTGGCTAACCATTTTAGTTCCTATCCCCATTCCCATTCCAACATGTCAATCTATGGCTTCTCTTCTGTCACGACAAGGCCACTCTCAGTTTGAAAGAGCAACACCTCATTTTCTGTCTAGGTAGCCTCCAACCAGGTCAACCTCTAGTCATTTTCCCTCTCCCCTCTTCCTAGTCCTCCCCTGACCTCTCACCTGCCTATAACCTCCCCCCTCCTCCTTTCTTCTCTCCCATGGTCCACTCTCCTATCCAGTCAAATTCCTTCTTCAGCCTCTTTACCTTTTCCACCTATCACCTCAGTGCTTCTCACTTCATCCCCCCACCCTCCTGGTCTCACCCATCTCCTGCCAGCTTGTGCTCTTTCCCTGCCCCCCTTCTTATTCAGACTTTCCAGTCCTGACAAAGGGTCTCAGCCCAAAATGTCAACTGTTTATTCATTTCCATAGATGCTGCCTGATCTGCTGAGTTCCTCCAGCATTTTCTATGTGTTGCTCTGAATATTTATAACATTTCCCAGAGAATTTAATTTTGCTCATTAGGAACTCTTGAAACAGCCCGGATCTCAAAGCTATTCTCTTCCCTTATCTGATGGCCATCCATTGACTATTGCAAATCAAATAGCAGAGAAGGTAATTGCGTCTTTGGGGATCCAAGATGTTCGGTAATGGAAGGTTAGAGGCAAATTAAGTATCTAATGAAGGCTGAGTAATCTGAATCTTGTCCAGACACATCTTCAGTCCTCCCGGGAGCTGCAAATGATTGACCAATCTAGCTCACTTGATGAGAATTGGGGCGTTGACCTGCCATTGAGGACAATAGTCCTTCTTCTCTGACTTCAGATAATCTTCAGGATCATGTTTTAAAAGGGAGATGATCCTAGCTGAAAACTACACAAACTGATGGACCACTAAGCAGGTCAAGCAGCATCTATGGAAAGGAATTAAAGAGTTGACTTTTCAGGCTAAGGCCCTTCATCAGGACTGGAAAGGAAAGGGGAAGGCGGCCTAGATAGATTGGATATGAAAAGAATGTTTTTTTGTGGTGGGGGGGTGGGTGAGTCTAAGACCAGAGGGCAAAACTTCAAAATAGAGGGACATCCATTCAGAACAGAGATAGGGAGGATTTTCTTTAGCCAGAGGGTGATGAATCTATGCAATTTGTTGCCAAAGGCAGCTTTGGAGGCCAGGTCATTGGGTGCATTTAAGGCAGAGTTTGACAGGTTCTTGATTAGTCAGGGCATGAAAGGGTATGGGGAGAAGGCAGGAGAATGGGGTTGGGAGGGAGATGGATCAGCTATGATGAAATGGTGGAGAAGACTTGATGGGCCAAATAGCCTAATTCTGCTCCCATGTCTTAAGGTCCAGAATAAGGTAGTGGGGGAATGAAGGAAGCATTGCCATCACAAACAGGAGAAAATCTGCAGATGCTGGAAATCTAAACGACACACACAAAATGTAGGAGGAGCTGAACGGGCCAGGCAGCATCTATAGAAAAAAGTATGTTTGACGTTGCAGGCCAAGGCCCTTCAACAGGACTGGAGAAAAAAAAGAGGAGGAGTAGAGTTAGAAGGTGGGGGAGGGGAGAGAGAGAGACGCAAGGTGATAGGTGAAGCCGAGAGGGGGAGGGGTGAAGTAAAGGGCTGGGAAATTGATTGGTGAAGAGGTACAAGGCTGGAGAAGGGAGAATCTAATAGGAGAGGACACAAGATCATTGAAGAAAGAAAGGGGGCGGGGGAAGCACCAGAGATGGGCAGGCAAGGAGATAAGGTGAGAGAGGGAAAAGGGGATGGGGAATGGTGAAGGAGAGGTGAGATGGGGCCATTACTGGAAGTTCGAGAAATCGATGTTCATGCCATCAGGTTGGACGGTGCCCAAACAGAATATAAGGTGTTGCTCCTCCAACCTGAGTGTGGCTTCATCATGGCAGTAGAGGAGGCCATGGACAGGCATATTGGAGTAGGATGGGAAGTGGAATTAAAATGGGTGGCCACTGGGAGATCCCACTTTTTCTGTTGGAATTACTCACACCTTTAAGTCAGTATTCAGTAGATGCATCTTTGGCAGCAATTACAGCCTTGAGTTTCTGTGGATAGGTCTCTATCAGCTTTACACATCTGGACACTGCAAGTTTTCCCCATTCTTCTTCACAAAACTGCTCAAGCTCTGTCAGATTGCATGGGGATCATGTGTGAACTGTCTTTTTCAAGTCCAACCACAAATTCTCAATTGGATTGAGGTCTGAACTCTGACTTGGCCACTCCAGGACATTAACTTTGTTGTTTTTAAGCCATTTCTGTGTAGCTTGGGCTTTATGTTTGGGGTCACTGTCTTGCTGGAAAACAAATCTTCTCTCAAGTCACAGTTCTCTTGCAGACTACATCAGGTTTTCCTCCAAGATTTCCCTGTGTTTTGCTGCACTCAGAATCAGAATCAGGTTTATTATCACTAGCATGTGATGTGAAATTTGTTAACTTAGCTGCAGCAGTTCAATGCAGTACATAATCTAGCAGAGAGAAAATAAATAAAATAAAAATAATAATAAACAAGTAAATCAATTACAATATATGTATATTGAATAGATTAAAAAAGTGCAAAAAAAAGAAATACTGTATATTAAAAAAAAGTGAGGTAGGGTCCAAGGGTTCAATGGCCATTTAGGAATCGGATGACAGAGGAGAAGAAGCTGTTCCTGAATTGCTGAGTGTGTGCCTTCAGGCTTCTGTACCTCCTACCTGATGGTAACAGTGAGAAAAGGGCATGCCCTGGGTGCTAGAGTTTCTTAATAATGGACACTGCCTTTCTGAGACACTGCTCCCTGAAGATGTCCTGGGTACTTTGTAGGCTAGTACCCAAGATGGAGCATTCATTTTACCCTCTACCTTCACAAGGCTATTTTCTGGTATAGACTTCCCCTCCTCAATATCACCCTATTGATCACTGTAGTCTCCTACAGCCCCCAGAGTAATCTGCAGACTTGCAATCATAATGCAAGATTCCTCGAACTTCCGATAATTTCTCTCCCCTCTCCCCCCCCTCCATTCTCCATTTCCCACTCTGGTTTCCCTCTTATCACTTTTCTTCCTTTCACCTGCCCATCACCTCCCTCTGGTGCCCCTCTCTTTCCCATTCTCTTATACATAACTCCTATCAGATTCCTTCCTCAGCCTTTTACCTTTTCCATCAATTACCTTCCAGCTTCTCACTTCATCCCCCTCCCCCACTCACCTACCTCCCCCCCTCACCTGTATATATACATATATATCTATATGTTTGATTTAGAGATACGGTGTGGTATCAGGCCCTTCCCGCCCAATGAGCTGCATCACCCAATTATACCCACATGACCAATTAGCTTATTAACCCGCACATCTTTGGAATTTGTTTGTAGAAGCAGCAGAATTAGTTTCTTCTGTCTCTACTTTCAGTAATTATTCTCTTTTATCAGTCTTGTGTCTTTACAACACAGTGAAGGTTTGGTTCACAATACTATGTGTATGGTACAATACAGTACTGGAGCTTTGGTTTACAACACTGGGGAGGGGGGTATGGTTACCATATCAAGTGATTTTTATGTATTTTCTAACTTGGGGCCAAAATATACATGGAGGGATATGGACCAAACACCTTGTTCACATTCAGATTTATTTATCAGATGTCACTGAAGCGTACAGTGAAACACAGGAGATAAAGGGCTCGCTAGGTGGTCACTGTGAATAGTGTGGCTCACTGGGCTGAAGGGCCTGTATCTGTGCTGTATCGCTCTCGGGCTCTGACTCTAAAATCAATTTCTGAACATTTGTTAAAACAGAATGGGTTCATTACCCAGGGATGGCCTGGACACTACATACAAAGTTTTACATGAATACAAATCACTGCTTTCATTAGCTGCTATTTGTAGCAATGTTGGCAAAAATGCAAGAAAATTATCTCTTAATCTTACTTTCACTGCCTTTGTAAACTCCAGGGCCCAGCCATCTGAATCTTTGGAAATCCCTTTGTTTCAGCAGCCAGTCACTCACTAATCTGGGGTGTGAGCTGGGTGTTGGGCAGAGCCAGATTGAGAGTCAGAAATGAGGGAAGGTATAGGAGGCATCACTGCACAGGATCGGAAAAAGCCAAAGAGGGTTGTAAACTCAGTCGGGTCCATCACAGAGATCGTCCTCCCAACTTCAAGGATATCTTCAAAAGGCCTCAAAAAGGCCGCCTCCATCATTTAGGACCCGCTTCACCAGGACATGCCCTCTTCTCATTGTTACCATCAGGGAGGAGATACAGGAGTCTGAAGGCACACACTCAATGATTCAGGAACAGCTTCTTCCCCTCTGCCGTCAGATTTCTGAGCGGACAATGAACCAATGTACATTATCTCACTATTTTCAGATTCAGATTCAGTTTATTGTCATTTAGAAACCACAAATGCAATGCAGTTAGAAAATGAGACAACGTTACACAAAACAACCAATTTCATGACACGTTGTTAGTTATAATAAACCTAATTCCGAATCTGGAAAGTTTGTACCTAGGGCTGAGGTCCAGAATTTTTGTACGTTTTAGCTTGGTTTGACCAGCCCAAACATTCAAATGGAAACATGTAGGACAAATACAAAATGAAATAGACAAACTGAATCTCATTTGGCTCCATTTCCTGCTCTATGCAACTCACCAGGTTTCACCGAAAAAAATTAAAACATAGCGTAACATGTAAAATAGGGAAATTAAAAAAAATCTTTCCTTTCAGTTAATCCTGACGAAGGGTCTCAGTCCGAAACATCAACAGCGCTTCTCCCTATAGATGCTGCCTGGCCTGCTGCATTCCACCAACATTTTGTGTGTGTTGCTTGAATTTCCAGCATCTGCAGATTTCCTCGTGTTTGCGAAATAAAAATGTGTTGAGATCTTGGAGTAACATCCAGTCACTCAGAAAATCTGTTGGTCCAGCACAAAAGTCCTCAGGGTGCCATATGAGCAGAGTTTTACTGTAATATTAGATTTGTAGAATCATAGAGAGATACAGTACAGAATAAAAGGATCTTTGTCCTTCCAGGTTCATGCCAATCATTGGGCACTCAGTCCTACCCAAATCCATTTTATTCTCCCTCCAGATTCTACCACCAACCTGCACACCAGGAGTAATGTATGGCAGTCTATTTGTCTACCAATGTACACATCTATGGATGTGGGAGGTAACTGGAGTACGGAAGAGATGGGGTAGTGTGGGTGGGGGGGGGGGGGGGTAAGGAAGGAACACACATGGTCATGGAGAGAATATGCAAACTGACACAAGCTTGGGATTGAACCGGAGACAAGGGAGCTGTGAGGTAGTGGCTCTCTAAGGCACTGGTCAAACTGCATATGGAGTATTTTGGGTCCCATATCTAAGAAAGAATGTGTTGGCTTTGAAGAAGGTCCAGAAGAGATTTATGAGAATTATCCCAGGAATAAAAGGGTTAACGTACAATGTGTGTGTGCGTTGTGTTTGAGGGCTATGTACTTGCTGGAGTTTAGAAGAATGAGGGGGGGATCTATTGAAAGGCCTAGATTGAGTGGACATGGAGAGGATGTTTCCGATAGTGGGGGAGATTAGGACCAGAGGACACAGCCTCAGAGTAGAGGGATGTCCATTTAAAACAGAGATAAGGAGGAATTTATTTAGCCAGAGGATAGTGAATCTGTGGAATTCATTGCCACAGACACATGTGGAGGCCATCTTTGGGTATATTTAAAGTGGAGGCTGACAGGTTCTTAAATAATAGTTATGGGGAGCAGGAAGGAGAATGGGGTTGAGAAGAAAAATAAATGAGTCATGATTGATTGCCAGAGCAGACTCAGTGGGCCGAATGGCCTGATTTGTACCTTGTCTTATGGTATACCAGCAGAACTACTGTGCAGAGGAAAACATTAACAAGAACTTTCTATACCTGCTGTTGAGCGATGGCCTGCAGCAAGCCCCCACTCCCCAATCCCCACAACAGCAAATGGCCAGTTGATTTCTCTCTCTCCAGCTGTGGCAAAATGCCAAAGCTGTGGGTAGCACTAAGCCACTTCACCAACCTACACCCTACAACTGAGGGGCACAGTGTCTGCAAACTTGTCAGAGAGAGCTGCTCCACAAATTGTTCAGCCACATCAATCCAACCTTTATTTCCTTCCTGAGCTAAAGGCAAGCAAATCAGCCATGATCGAATTGCAGAGCAGACCCAATGGGCTGATTGGCCCAATTCCACTTCAGTATCATATGATCTTAAAACATGAGACATCATAGTAGTGTAGCAGTTAACACAACACTATTACAGCTCAGGACGTCGGAGTTTGGAGTTCAATTTTGGCACCTTGTGAGAGAAAGTTTGTATGCACATGGCACATAGATTACCTCCAGGTGCTCCGGTTTCCTCCCACAGTCCAAAGACAAACCAGTCAGTAGATAAATTGGTCATTGTAAGTTGAGCTGAGATAAGGTTGGGGTTAAACATGTGAGTTACTGGGCGGTACAGCTTGTTTGGCCAGGAGGGCCTGTTCCACACTGTGCCTCTAAATAAATAAAGAACTGATGGACAGGCAGATTCTAGTTAGATAATGACAATAATAAATTTGTGTGGGATCTGTGGGACAAGGCTTTTGCATTTCTTGATTGACCTTGGCAATGATGTATTTCTTGATGTTTTCTCCAGGAAGGAAATTAATTAGATTATCTAGTAAATCCTCCCGGTAGTAATGGCTGGTGTTTGCACAGCTGCACTAAAGAAAACCAAGTTCCTAAATTTGATGAAACGCATCTTTAAAAAGTATAGTTTGTGGTGAGCTGAGCTCACAGGAAATCCCTCAGATCATTCTCCTTTTTTCAGTCTGAATACATTTAAATTAACCATCAAGATAACGGAGGCTTTACACTCACAGCACCTTATACCTGATAATCTCAGTATGAACACATGAAGATTTGGCATGTCACTTAAGATTTTGACTTACTTCTACAGATGTACTCTCTCTCTCCCTGTTATGTCATTGGCATTTAGGGCAACAATGAAGGTCCTCCATCTCTGGTGGTGTTCAGGGCTTCCTTCGACACATCAGCAGCTCGGTTTTCAGTGCTATCAGTCATGCAAGTCCCAGGTGGAGACTCAGGAATACTGTCGCACTCAGCTGCTGTTTCTGTAATAATTTTGTTTGACCAGTCAGGGTTGTTAGCCTGAGCTGAACCCCTGAACCTGGAGGACTGGCAGACCACTTTTTATTTTGGTCTCCCTACCATGGGCAACCCTACCAACAGACAAAGCACAAAGCCCTGACTCCAGCCAACATAGCTCTCCGAGTCACTGAGGCACGCAAGCCTCCAAACCACGACAAGGTTGTGACCTTCCTGGAGGTCTATAGATGTACAATGGAGGGTATCCTGACTTATTGCATCACACCCTGGTAGGGGAACACCAAAGATTCATATAGAACATAGAAATCTAAAGCACATTATAGGCCCTTCGGCCCACAAAGTGGTGCTGACCATGTAATCCACTCTAAAATTGCCTAGAATTTCCCTACTGCACAGCCCTCTATTTTTCTAAGCTCCATGTACCTGCCTAAGAGTCTCTTAAAAGACCCTAATGTATCTGCCTCTACCACAGTCACTGGCAGTGCATTCCATGCACACATCACTCTGTGTGAAAATCTTACCCCCTAACATCCCTCTTGTATCTACTTCCAAACATCTATGCCCCCTCATGCTAGTCATTTCAGCCCTGGGAAAAAGCCTCTGGCTATCTACACGATCAATTCCTCTCATCATCTTATGTGCCTCTATCAGGTCATCTCTCATCCTCTATCACCCCAACGTGAAAAAGCCAAGTTCATTCAACCTATTCTCATAAGGCATGCTCTCCAATCCGGGCAACATTCTTGTAAATCTCCTCTGCACTCTCTCTATAGTATCCACATTCTTTCTGTAATGACGTGACTAGAACTGAACAAAGTACTCCAAATGGAGTCTAAGATCTTATATAGCTGTAACATTACCTCATGGCTCTTGAACTCAATCCCATGGTTGATGAAAGCCAACACACCATATGCCTTCTTAACAACACCGTCAATCTACGCAGCAGCTTTGAATGTCCTATGGATATGGACCCAAAGATCTCTCAGATCCTGCACTCTGCCAAGAATCTTACCATTAATATTATATTCTGTCTTCAAATTTGACCTACCAAAATGAACCACTTCACATTTATCTGGGTTGAACCCCATCTGCTACTTCTCAGCCCAGTTCTGCATCCTACTAATGTCCCGCTGTAACCTCTGACAACCCTGCAGACTATCCACAACACCCCCAACCTTTGTGTCATCAGCAAACGTACTAACCCACCTTTCTACTTCTTCATCCAGGTGATTTATAAAAATCACAAAGAGGAGGTGTCCCAGAACAGATCCCTGCAGAATACCACCTGTCACAGTTCTCCATGCAGAATACATAAGAATACATGCAGAATAAACTACCCTTTGCCTTCTGTGGGCAAGCTAATTCTGGATCCACAAAGCAAGGTCTCCTTGGGTTTCATGCCTCCTTACTTTCTGAATGAGCCTTGCATGGGGAACCTTATCAAAAGCCATACTGAAATCCATATACACTACATCCACTACTTTATCTTCATCAAAGTGTTTTGTCACATCCTCAAAGAATTCAATCAGGCCCATAAGGCATGACCTGCCCTTGACAAGGCCATGCTGACTATCCCTAATCAGATTACATCTCCAAATGCTCATAAATCCCGCCTCTCAAGATCTTCTCCAACAACTTGCCCACCACTGAAGTAAGACTCACTGGTCTATAATTTCCTAGGTTATTTCTACTCCCTTTCTTGAACAATGGAACAATATTAGCCACCCTCCAATCCTCTGGTACTTCTCCTGTCCCTATTGATGATGCAAAGATCACCGCCAAAGGCTCAGCAATCTCCTCCCTTGCTTCCGACAGTAGCCTGGGGTATGTATTTAAAGATTCAAAGTCAAAGATTCAAATACATATTATCAAAGTATGCATACAGAAAACAACACTGAGATTTGTCCTCCCACAGGCAGCCATGAAATAAAGAAACACCACGGAACTCGTTCAAGGAAACATCGAATACACAAAAAAGGTCAAATTGCTCAAATGGCAAAATGCAGGTAAGGAGCACATAGAATATTAAACATGAAACCTGGAGTCCAGTCACATTCAGCCTAGTTCAGTTCAGCGCCGTACCACTGGTCAATCCAGGCCGAAGGCCATTCTTAACCAAAATACCCAAGTCTGCATCAATTGCCCCGATCAAACTACTCAACCAGAATCCAGAAACACATTCAACATGAACCTCAATCCTGGCTATAAAAAGTAGTGAATACAACCCAGTCCATCCCAGGCAAAGTGCTCCCCACCATTGAGCACATTCTCAAGGATGGTCACCACAGGAGAGTAGCATTTATTATCAAAGACTCCCACCATCCAGGTCATGCTATCTTCTCGCTGTTACCATCAGGCAGGTGGCACAGGGGACTTAGGTCCCACACCACCAGGTTCAGGGACAGTTGTTACCCTACAACCATGAGATTCCTGAACCAGCGTGAATGACTTCACTCACCACAGCCCTGAACTGATTCCATAACCTACAAACTCACTTTTAAGGACTGACTTTCATGTTCTCAGTATTATTTATTTTTTATTTGCACCATTTGTCTTTTACACATTGGTTGTTTGTCAGCCTTTGTTTATGTATAGCTTTTCATAAATTCTATTGTATTTCTTTATTTTCCTGTAAACGTCTACAAGAAAATGAATCTCAATGTTGTACATAAAACAGATACACACTTTGGCAAAAAACATACTTTGACTTTGAACTCCGATGTGTCTTTCTTAATCTCTTTCAGTATCTTCAGCTATGAGAACAAGTAAACAGTTTGTTTCTGCATCGCTACATCTGTGAGTGAGGTTCTTGGCTGGAGTAGCAATATCCAAGGGACAATCAGAAGGATTTTTATTAGTCGACCTATCTGGAAGCAGTGACTGTATTTCTTGGTTGTAAAGTGCTTCGGGATATCCTGAGGTCACCAGTAGCAGTAAATAAATGCAATTCTTCTTTCCTTCCTTCCTTCCTTCCTGTCTTTCAAGAGATTTGGGATAAGGCTCCATTAGTTTTATCTTGCAGCTGGTGAAGAGAAAATATGGACCTGGTGAGTCCACTCCCATCAGGGAGGAGGCCATGTAGCATCCACTCCAGGACCACCAGACTTAAACACAGTTACTTTCTCCAAGTAAGGCTGATCAACACCTCCACCCTCTAACTTACTCCTCCACACCCTCAACCCCAACTACTTTATAATTTCCTGAAAGAGCCACCTTACATACAGGCACCCTTGTTGTGTCTGTATATTGGCTGTTTGCCTGTCTTTCTTTGTGTGCAGTTTTTCATGGATTCTATTGTGTTTCTTTGCATTTACTGTGAATACCCAAAAGAAAATGAATCTCAGTCTAACATCACTTTATGGACATACAGTCAACCTATGTATACAAGTTATTTTGTTTGTTTGTGGAGTTGACACTTCTGGCCCTTCAAACCATGCTGCCCCAGCAACCCCACAACCATGATTCATCCTAACCTAATCACAAAACAATTTACAATAACAAATTAACCCATCCGATACATCGTTGGACTGTGGGAGGGAATGGAATACATGGAGAAAACCCAGGCATTGCACAGAGAGGACATGCAGAACGGCGGTAGAACTGAACTCCGAACTCTGGAATGCCCCAGGCTGTACTAGTGTCGTGCTACAGGCTGCGCTTCCATGGTCCCATTGTATTTATATTTATTGTGGGGGTTTTTTGTGCTGTATCAGATTCAGAGTAACGATTATTTCATTCTCCTTTACATTTGTGTATTGGAAATGGCATTAAGCGATCTTGAATCTTGGATCTTGAATGAAAGGGTGGTGGCAGCAGGAAGGTAAATAATAATTGCCTGTGTACTTGAAGAGCTGTTATCTGCTGGGTTATGAGCCTCGTACTGGAACATGTGATTACGTTGGGTTTTACAGCTGCCAAAGAAACGAAGTGCTGAATCTATGATCTTGCATGCCCTGATCAAATCTCTATCATCAGAGATATTTAAATGTCCATAAACACAAGAGATTCTACAGATGCTGGAAATCCAGAGGAACGCTCTGCAGGTCAGGCAGCATCTAGTGAGAGGAACAAACTGTCTTCAACAGGCAATGTCTCAAATGTGGCATCCATCATTAAGGACTCCCATCACCTGCCCTCTTCTTAGTGCTATCATCTGAGAGGAGGTACGGGAACCTAAAAACACTCAACATTTTAGAAACAGCTTCTTCCCCTCCACCATCAGATTTCTGAACAACCGATTAATACTACTTCATTATTTTTGTTCTCTTTTTGCACTACGTATTTAATTTATATTTTAAATATATTTGTTATTGTAATTTATAGTATTTTTTAATACAAAGTATATTGCACTGTACTGCTGCTGCAAAACAACAAATTTCATGACAAATGTGAGTGATATTAATCTTAATTCTGATACTGAGTTGATGTTCCAGGCAGTTACAGAGGAACTGCAGCACCAGTAGACAAAGTGCAGAGGCTATTGTATTTCTTTGTTCTACTGTGAATGCCTGCAAGATAATGAATCTCAAGATAGTATATGGTGATATATACGGTCTTTGATAATAAATTGTTTTAGACTTTGATATCCCTCAAAACTTTCCTTTTTTATATCTAATAATTTAGATTTAAACAAATAGATATTTTTACCATGAATCACAAAACTGATGTATCGTTGAATAAAGCACTGATGTTCTAACACCCTGCAGGGAAGGAGATCTGACCTTACCTGGTCCTGGTTACCTGTGACTCCAGATATGTCAATGTGGGCCACTCTTAACCCCTTTATCTCTGTGATCTCCAACATGGACTGAACACTCTTTGTCACTGTGATTTACACCATGGACTGAACTCTCTCTGTCTCTGTGATCTCCCACATGGACTGAACCCTCTCTGTCTCTGTGATCTCCCACATGGACTGAACACTCTTTGTCACTGTGATTTACACCATGGACTGAACTCTCTCTGTCTCTGTGATCTCCCACATGGACTGAACCCTCTCTGTCTCTGTGATCTCCCACATGGACTGAACACTCTTTGTCTCTGTGATTTACACCATGGACTGAACTCTCTCTGTCTCTGTAATCTACTCCATGGAATGAACCCTCTCTGTCTCTGTGATCTCCCACATGGACTGAACCCTCTATGTCTCTGTGATCTACTCCATAGACTAAACGCCCTCTGTTGCTATGTTCTCCTGCAGCACACAATGCTCCAGAATTTCTGTGCTCTTCCAATTTTGGCCTCAAGTGTCCTTAAGCCTGGTATTACCTCCCTAATCATCTCCACCCCTTCATCTCTCTTACTTATTGACTTACTTAAGCTTATCGCCCCTACTGGGTCATAGGCCGCTACCAGGAGCTCACCAGAGTCCTCTGTCCTGGGCCAGTCTTTCAAGTTATCTCAGGTGTAGGCATCATTTCCTTCCTCTCCCAAGGATGAGGTCTTTGGAGCTTCTGTTGGCATTTCTGTAGGTCTGGGTTTTTAACAGGATGGGATAGCTATCTCCATGTCCAACCCTCCTCCTTTCGCAGCCGGGCTTGGGACCGTCCACGATGAAGTTTTCACCTCTCTTGTAATTTGTGGCAAGCCGTCAACCCTTCGATGATTAGGTGTTAGAGCTCACTTAAATATGACTACAGATTATTTTGGTTTGGAGAAGGACTTTAATCTGGTTCAGCAGAAATAGAACAATGATTGAATTACTTCTCCTTCCCTACACATTTGATGTTTTTAGGGTGCCATGGTAGTGTAGCAGTTAGCATGATGCTATTACAGTTCAGCATGTTTTGGGGTTCAATTCCAGCACCGTCTGTGAGGAGTCTGTATGCTCTCCCTGTACACCATTTGGGTTTCCTCTGCATGTTCCGGTTTCCTCCCACAGTGCAAAGACGTACCAGTTAGTACGTTAATTGGCCTCTGTAAATTGTCCTGTGATTACTTACAGCCTGTTATGCCACTGACATTTAGGGCTGCAGTTCAGGGCTTCTTTCATCATGTCAGTAGCTTCCTCTCGGTTTTCACTACTGTCAGTCACGCAAGTCTTGGTTGGAGGCTCAAGAATACCGTCACACACAGATATAGAAGGATTCTTCATTGCTGTTTCTGTAACAATTTTGTTTGACCATTTAGGGTTGTTAGCCCTGAGCTGAACTCCTGAACTCAAAGGACTGGTGGACCACTCTTAGTCTGGCCTTTACCCTTTGGTCTGTTTGACATGGGTGACCCTACCAAGAGCCAAAGCACAAGGCCCTGACTCCAGCCAACATAGCTCTCTGGGTCACTGAGGCATGCAAGCCTTCAAAACCTAAGACAAGGTTGTGGTCCTCTTGGAGGGGTAGGTTAATTGGTCATTGTAATTTGTCCCACCGATTAGGCTAGGATTAAATTGAGGGATTTCTAAATGGCATGGCTCGAAAGGCTGATAGGGTCTATTCCATGCTGTATCTCAAAAAATAAATAAATGGGCTGTTTAGAACTCTTGATGTCGGAGGGGAAGAAAATGTTCCTAAATTGTTGAATGCATGTCTTCAGGTCCTTACAGACTGTATAAGGGAACTGCAGCTGCAACTGGATGACCTTCACCTCGTACGGGAAAATGATGAACTGATGGATAGGAGTGACAGGGTGGTAGCACCTCCCTGTACCTCTTGCACTATTAGTTCCATATTCATTCTTGATTGTGTTGTTGCCACTGGTTGATGTCCAAAGTAAATGGTCCATGCACTCATGAACACTACATCATTATTTTTTTTTGCACTATTAATTTATTTTTCAAACTTATGGTAATTTTATGTCTTTTCACCATCCTGTCAGTTCAAAATAGCAAATTTCTCCTCATATAAGGCAGTGGTGAAAAACCTGATTCTGATCTAGAAACAGAAGGAGGGGTGGAGTGATAGCTGCTTCTTCAAAGGGCAGATGAAGGATTTGAGTAATTTTCGAGATGGATGGATTATTGAACAGCAAGAAGATGAAAGATTATAATGGGAGAGAAGAATGCACAGTTGAGGTCACAATTAGATCAGCCGAGTGTGTATTAAGCAGGTTTGAGAGATTGAGTGGCAGCTTCTCATAACTGCGGTGGCTCATGTTTGCCCCTGCAAAGAGCAGCCAGCCTCTCCTGTGATCAAAAGTCAGATTAAGTTTACTATCATCTGCGCAAGTACATGTATGCATGGGTGCTTTGAAAAACTAACTTGCAGCAACATTGCAGACACATAGAATCAAAAAGTCAGGTTTAACCAGCATATGTTATGAGATTTGTTGACTTAGCAGCAGCAGTACAATGCAATAATTAATAATAGAGAAAAAACTGAATAACAGTAAGTATATATTAAATAGTTAAATTAGATAAATAGTTAAAATAGAAATTAAAAATTAGTGAGGTGGTGTTCATGGCTTCAATGTCTGTTCAGAAATTGGATGGCAGAGGGGAAGAAGCTGTTCCTGAATTGCTGAGGGTGTGCCTTCAGGCTCCTGTACCTCCTTCCTAATGGTAGCAATGAGAAGAGGGCATGTTCTAGGTGATGGACGTCCTTCCTAATGGTAGCAATGAGAAGAGGGCATGTTCTAGGTGATGGACGTCCTTCCTAATGGTAGCAATGAGAAGAGGGCATGTCCTGGGTGATGGACGTCCTTCCTAATGGTAGCAATGAGAAGAGGGCATGTTCTAGGTGATGGACGTCCTTCCTAATGGTAGCAATGAGAAGAGGGCATGTCCTGGGTGATGGACGTCCTTCCTAATGGTAGCAATGAGAAGAGGGCATGTTCTAGGTGGAGGAGGTCCTTAATGAAGGACACCGCCTTTTTGAGGCATCGCTCCTTGACGATGTCCTAGACACGACGGAGGCTAGTGCTCATGATGGAGCTGATACAAACAGTATTCACAAGAAAAACACATATTGGACATAAATTATCAGATCTTTTCACAATTCACAAGAAGAACATAAACATAAATGATCAGAATCACTTTATTGCCAGTATGTGAAACACCAGAATTGATTGTATGCATAATGTATATACATAATAATGTATACATTATTATATATACATTTTACAAGAAAAAATACAAATAGTACAAAAATACTGAGGCAAAGTGGTCAAAGTAGTCATAGTGTTGTCAAATTGTACAGATTAGGCTTTGCTGGTGTTTTGGATTTATTATTTCTAACAGTATTTACTCTTTGATAGGCTAAGATCATATCATGTAGATGTGCCCAACGATTGATCACAGTCAGAGAAACACAGTGGGAAGAAAACAGCATTCATCATCAAAGATCCTCACCACCCAGACCATGCTCTCTCCTCACTGCTGCCATCTGGTAGAAGGTACAGGAGCCTCAGGACTCGCACCAGCAGGTTCAAAAACAGTTACTACCCCTCAACCATCAGGCTCTTGAACGAAAGGGAATAACTACACTCACTTGCCCCATCCATTGAGATGTTCCTGCAACTAATTTTCTCACTTTAAAGACTCTTTATCTTGTTATTTCATGTTCTCATTATTTATTACTATTTATTTATATTCACATTTGCACAGTTTGTTGTCTTCTGCACTCTAGCTGATCTTTCATTGATCCTGTTATAGATACTATTCTATAGATTTGTTGAGTATGCCCACAGAAAAATGAATCACTGGGTTGAATGTGGTGATATATATGTACTCTGATAGTAAAACTTACTTTGAAATTTGATCTAAACCATCCAGTTTCAGATAAGACATTAAATCAGCCTTCCGGTCCACTCAAATGGATGCAAGTCATTATATGATACTATCCTGAGGAAGTGAAAAGGAATTCCTGTCCTGCCCAATACTTATCCTCAGTCAGCGTCAAGAGAACTGATGATCTGGTCTTGATTCTAGTGCTGTTTCTGTAAACAAACCAGATGCTGTCTTTCTCCCACTATCAAAATCAGGTTTAATATCATCAGAGTATGCCATGAAATTTGGTGACTTTGCGACAGCAGTACAATGCAATACATAATAATAGAGGAAAACAATCGTGAACTACAGTAAGTATATCTATATTAAATAGTTAAATTAAGTAAGTAGTGCAAATAGAATTTAAGAAGTACGAGGTAGTGTTCATGGGTTCAATGTCCGTTGAAATCGGATGGCAGAGGGGAAGAAGCTGTTCCTGAATTGTTGAGTGTATGCCTTCAGGCTTCTGTACCTCCTTTCTGATGTAACAATGAGAACAAGGCACGACCTGGGTGATGGGAGTCCTTATTGAAGGAAGATGCCTTTTTGAGGCACCGCTCCTTGAAGATGTCATGGATACTAGGGAAGCTAGTGCTCGTGATGGAGCAGACTAAGTTTACAACTCTCTGCAGCTTACTTACATTAATGAAAGCACTTCAGGAAGTACTTTATTGGATCTAATGCAATTTGGATGTAAAAGCACTTTATATATTCATGTATTTTTTATTTTCTGCTTTCAAGATTATCATGTCATGTTTCTTTGGCCTTCTTCAAAGGTTCAAAGGTTCAACAGTTCAAAGGTTCTTTGATTATTAAAGTATGCATGTAGTATAGGACTCAGAGATACTTCTTCTCTAGATTGCCAGAAAACCATGGAGGTTGTTCAAAGAAAAATATCAACCTCTCCCCCACACAAAAAAAATCTTGCAAATGGCACCAAGAACATCAATCCCACCCCCATCATGTAGAAAAGCAAATCATGCAAACAGCAAGAACAGCAAACCATGCAAACTCCCCTTCGCACAAAAAAAATCCAACAAATTGTGCTAACCAGCACAAGAACATCAAATGCTACCCCTCGGACAGAAAAATCCACAAATCACACCAAATGGCACCAGAATATCAAATTCCTCCCCCCCTTCCCCATTTACAAAAAAAATCTACAGTCTAGAGTCCAATCCATAAATTGGAGAACCTCAGCACCATCCTCCAAAAGCACCAAGGGAGGGAGAGACCACTCGAACCTCGAACTCAGATGCCTTTCCTTGGGAGTAGCAAGAGAGAGACTGCCTCACCTTGCAGTTCCGCAAAACAGGTAAAACAGGATACCTAACTGTTTGGAATTTGCTTTGATTTATTTTTAGATTTATTTTTCCTTCCATAGGGTAAAGTTGTAATAACACACAAATATAGTCCCAATCAGCAGGTGAGGTAATTGTTGTCCACTCAGCTAGTCCCAATTCAGAGTCCATTATTAAGGATGAGATTTCAGGGTACTTGGAAGCACATGACAAAATAGGCCCAAGTCAGCATGGTTTCATGGAACATAGAACATAGAATAGTACAGCACATTGCAGGCCCTTCGGCCCACAATTTTGTGCCGACCCTCAAACCCTGCCTCCCATATAACACCCCACCTTAAATTCCTCCATATACCTGTCTAGTAGTCTCTTAAACTTCACTAGTGTATCTGCCTCCACCACTGACTCAGGCAGTGCATTCCACGCACCAACCACTCTGAGTGAAAAACCTTCCTCTAATATCCCCCTTGAATTTCCCTCCTCTTACCTTAAAGCCATGTCCTCTTGTACTGAGCAGTGGTGCCCTGGGGAAGAGGCACTGGCTGTCCACTCTGTCTATTCCTCTTAATATCTTGTACAGTTCTATCATGTCTCCTCTCATCCTCCTTCTCTCCAAAGAGTAAAGCCCTAGCTCCCTTAATCTCTGATCATAATCCATACTCTCTAAACCAGGCAGCATCCTGGTAAATCTCCTCTGTACCCTTTCCAATGCTTCCACATCCTTCCTATAGTGAGGCAACCAGAACTGGACACAGTACTCCAAGAGTGGCCGAACTAGAGTTTTATAGAGCTGCACCATTACATCGCATTTATTACATTTTATTACATTTCCTTAAGGAGAAATCATGCCTGACAAATCTGTTGGAATTCTTTGAGGAAATAACAAGCAGGATAGACAAAGAAGAGTCAGTGGATATTGCTTATTTGGATTTTCAGAGGCCTTTGATAAGGTAGCACACATAAGGCTAACTGGCAGGAGGGAAAGAGTGGAAATAAAGGGGCCCTGATTGGTTGCTGGTGACTAGTGATGTTCCACTAGCCAGAGGGTGGTGAATCTATGGAATTCATTGCCACAAGTGGCTGTGGGAGACAAGTCATTGTGTATACAAGTAGCTAAAGCGGAAGTTGATACATTTTTGATTGGTAAGGGTGTCAAAGTTTACGGGGGGGAGGGAGGCAGGAGAACAAAGTTGTGAGGAATAATATATCAGCCATGATGGAATGGCAGAGCAGAGTCAAAGTTCAAATTTTAAAAACTTCTAAGTAAATTTATTATCAAAGATCAGAGTTCAAAGTGAAATTTATTATCAGAGTACATACATGTCACCACATACAACCCTGAGATTCATCTTCTGCAGACATACTTAGCAAATTTATAGAACAGTAACTGTAAACTATAGACATCAGGAACTGTAAACAAACTGTGCAAATGCCGATATAAATAAATAGCAATAAATAACAAGCACAAATTAACAATATAACAGAGTCCTTACAAGAGTGTAGCTGTCCCCTTTTGTTCAAGAGCCTGATGGTTGAGGGGTAGTAACTGTTCTTGAACCTGGTGGTGTGAGTCCTGAGGTACCCGTACCTTCTACCTAATAGCAGCAACAAGGAAAGAGCATGGTCTGGGTGATGAAGATCTCTGATGATGGATATATATGTAACCACATACAACACTGAGATTCATTTTCTTGTGGGTATTCACAATGAGTACGAAGACACATAATAGAATCAATGAAAAAACCACATCCAAAGCCCTTCAGGGATGTCAGACACACCCGCTGGGCCTGTCTGAACATGTGGCCCAATGTCCACCTGCAGACCGGAAAATCTGCCACCTTTAATACTCAGGCAGTGTCTGAATCTAGAAGCGTTGACAATCTTTGTCATCTTTAAATAAATAATCTGTTCCTTTGCCACATGTATTACCAATCTGGAGGAGAAGGTAGGTTGATCAATGAGTGTGTTTGTGGATGTCACCAAAATTGATGTCCAGTGAACGTGAGAGTTACAATGGGATGGACACCAGCTGAGAAAGTGGACAAAGCAATGGCAGGTGGACCAGTGCGACATCATAGATTTTGGGAAGTTAAACCCTAGCAGAACATACAGAGCGAATGGCAGAGCCTAGACAAGAGTTGAACAGAGAGGTACAAGTACGGAGTTCCCTGGTAGTGGTGACATAGATAGACAGGGTACTGAAGAAGCTGTGGATGAGTTCTCATGCTGTGTAAATCCGTGACTCTAAGTGTAAATGATCCTGTCATTGTCCAGTTGTAACCTGGTGGATCTACTTTCTATTTCTTCTGCCAGTGGGACAAGACTGTTGGAAACCATGGCAACAGGGTGAGTGCAAGAAAACACAGGCTTTCACCACATGAACCGGTGATGCAGCCACGAGTAGCCAGTCCACAGTCCACAATGCAAGCCCAAGACTGCAATTGAACCGATGTTCCTCAGGGTGTTTCCTCTGAGTCCCATCCACCTCTCGGAGCTAACTTGACAGCTGCCACCGTTCCCCTTCTCACATCGATTGAGTTGTGGAGACGGTGTGAAACCATCTCTCTCACCTCAGCACCAATTCCATACCGTCCATCCTGAGGTCCGAGGATTCGCCCTTCCACCTCGAAATTCGTTTTTACGTTTATTTCTAACTTTAATAGAACTATTCATTCTATCCACAGATGTCGCCTGACCTGCTGAGTTCCTCCAGCATTTTGTGTGCATTGCTTAGGATTTCCTGCATCTGCAGAATTTCTCATGTTTGTCCTTATAAATCGTTTGTCCTTATAAATCTGCACTCTTTCTAGTTTAATAACAGTCTTCCTATCAACCTGTGTAGTCACTTCCAGGGAGCTGTGAACTTGGATCTCTAGATCCCTCTCTTATCAACACTGTTAAGGGTCTTGCCCTTAACAGTATACTTGTCTCTTTACATTTGATCCACCAAGGTGCAATATTTCCACACTTGTCCGGATTAAACTCCATCTGCCATTTTTCTGTCCATATATACAACTGAGCTATTTTCTGTGCAGATGGCCTTTAAAAACCCCTCTCCATGTTGTAGGTGGACTTGCCCAAAAAACAGCTGTTTCCAATTAACTCTTCCTAGTTCCTGCCTCTTGCAATTTGCCCTGCTCCAGTTTAATACTCCACAGCAAGGGTCATACTTATCCTTATCTTGAACTATCTTAAAACTTGAGGAGTTGTGATCACTGTTCCTTAACTGTTCACACACTGAAAGGTTGGTCACCTGGGCAGACTTTCTATTGCATTTGCCTTCCTCACCACCAAGAAAAATGCCCTTAACTCCTAGTGGAGGAGTCATGACAAGCTTATTGCATTGGTGATTGCTCATAATCTGGCATTTCTGTAAACAAGGTCAAGTTGCTAGCTCAACACTCAACCTAGAGAGCAAGAAAGCCAGCTGGATTCAAACTCGGGACCTTTCACCCTGAAGTCCAGCACTGATGCCACTACACCACCGCTGGCTATGTTAACCTTTAGAGTCATAGAAAAGTACAGTGCAGAAACAGGTCCTTCAGCTCATCTAGCCCATGCTGAACTATTTCAACTGCCTTCTCCCATTGACCTACACTGGGCCCGTAGTCCTCCATACCCTTGCCATCCATATACCTATCCAAACTTCTCTTAAACATTGAAATCGAGCTTGAGTTTAGCAGTTCATTCAACACTCTCATGACCCTCTGAGTGAAGAAGTTTTCCCTTATGTTCCCCCTAAACTTTTCATCTTTCATCTTTAACGCATGATCTCTGGTTTTAGTCCCACTCAACCTCAGTGGAAAAAGCTTGTTTGCATTTACCCTATCTATACCCATCATAATTTTGTAAACCTCCATCAAATCTCCTCTTAGTCTTTTACATTCCAAGGAATAAATTTCTAACCTGTTTAATCTTTCCTTATAACTCAGCTCCTCCAGACTCGGCAACATCCTTGCAAATTTTCTCTGTACTCTTTCAACCTTATTTACATCCTTCCTGTAGTTAGGAGACCAAAACCGCACACAATCATCCAAATTAGATCCCACCAATGTCTTACACAACTTCAGCATAACGTCCCATTTCCTGTACTCAACACTTTGATTTATGAAGGCCAATATGCCAAAAGTTTCCTTTACAACTCTATCTTCTGTGACATCATTTTCAATGAATTATGAACCTGTATTCCCAGCTCCCTTTGTTCTACCACACTCCTCAGTGCTCTACCATTCACTATGAAAGACCTACCTTGGTTGGTCATACCAAAGTTCAATGCCTCACACTTGTCTGTAATAAATTCCGTGTGCCATTTTTCCAACTGGTCCAGATCTCTCTGCAAGCCATGGTAGCACTTCCTTGCTATCCAAAACACCTGAAGAGGTAGAGTGGGAGATTATGCTGAGGTTTCTGATCAGCTATGTTATAAGTATATTTTTCCTGTCTGTAATAAAGGTTGTGAATAATCTCTGAATGCCATCAAGGACATATACACAGAAAGGTGCCAGGAAAGTGCCAGTAACGTCCTAAGACCATAAGATACAGGAGCAGAATTAGGCCATTTGGCCCATCGAGTCTGCTCCACCATTTCAACATGGCTGCTCCATTTCCCTCTCAGCCCCAATACGCTGCCTTCTCTCCATATCCCTCATGCCCTAACTAATCAAGAATCTATCAACCTCTGCCTTAAATACTGTATACCCAATAACTTGGCCTCCACAGCCATTTGTGGCAACAAATTCCAGAGATTCACCACTCTCTAGCTAAAGAAATTCCTCCTAGAGAGGGATTTGGATCAGCCATGATTGGCCAATGGCATAATTCTGCTCCTATACCTTGAGGTATTATATTTCTAAATAGATATCCCTCTATTCTGAGGCTCCCCCACCATAGGAAATTTTCTCTCAACCTCCACTCTATCAAGGCCTTTCCACATTCAATAAATTTCAATGAGATCCCCCCTCATTCTTCTGAATTCCAGTGAGTACAGGCTACGAGCCATCAAATGCGTCTCAAATGAAAAGCCTTTCAATCCCAGATTCATTTTCGTGAACGTCCTTTGAACCCATTCTAATCCTTTCTTAGATAAGGAGCCCAAAACAGCACACAATACTCGAGTTGAGGCCTCACTAGTGCCTTACTGATGATCTTTCATGAAGGATTGCACCCACATTGCTCATGGTCTGTTTGTCCCACTCCCATCAGGGAGAAGACTATGCCAGGACCACCAGACTCAAGAACAGTTAATTTCCCCAAAGCAGTGAGGGTGATCAACACCTCCACCCACTATCTCACCCCTCCACCACTATTTCATCATTTCCTTCCTGTGCCCAGTATCACTTTATGTACATAATCTATCTTATGTATTTATACTTATTGCATTTTTATTGTGTTCTTTGTGCTGCTTCAGATCTGGAGTAACAAATATTTGGTTCTCCTTTACACTTGCGTATTGGAAGTGACATTAAACAAATCTTGATTTTGAATACACAAGGAAGCATGGTCAACAGCAAGGCAAGGTACATTTCCATATGCTACCGTGAGTTTCACTCTCTTGCAGTTCGAGTTGCAAGTTGAATAAAGGAGGTTGCAAGGAGATCTGATGGGAGGAAGTTAAAATCATGATAGGCATAGAAGGAGCAGATAGGATATTGCAGAAAGTGGTAAACTCAGCCAGCTCCATCAAGGGCACTATCCTCTCCATCATTGATGACATCTTCAAAAAATAATGCCACAAAAAGGCAACGTTCATCATTAAGGATCCTAATCACCCATCAGCTAGGAGGTACAGGAGTCTGAAGACATACAGTGTTTTAGGAACAGCAACATCCCCTCCACCATCAGATTTATGAATCCATGAATATTACCTCACTTTATTTCACTCTTTTTACATTATTTAATATATACATCTTACAGTAATTTATAGATTTCTTATCATTAGAGTTTGAGTACTCATTGTCTGAAATGCTTGGGGCTGAAAGTATTTTGGATTTTGGAATATATAATGAGATAACTTGGGATCGCCATCATTTCCAACTCTGAATTTATGTGCTACCGGTCAGTAGCCTTTGTCTTACACTTGTTGATTACACATATGTACTTAACAGTAAAAGTTATGACATACCATTAATATAATGAAAATATAATGTGTGCTGGGTAACAAAACCAGCACAGCAGCATTGGGAGGATACCTGAATCAGCTGTTGAACAACAACAATGACAGGCTTTCAGTCTCCGCCTACGATACCATGTTTTGATCAAAAGGTTACAGTATATTGTATTTGTATTTTACTTTTTTTAAAAAAAGGTTTTATGTAAGATACAAAAACAATCAGCATTGTGGACTTGTTCTGGTGTTAGACTTTCATCAGTGGTGATCTTTGCAAACTTATCAAGGAATTTCTCAGTTGCTTCATGATCAGCAGATGCTTTCTCTTAAAATTTTCTTAAATCTTTAAAATGTAACAGCATGCCTTTTTTTAAATTTCTGTAATGGGCCTGCTGAATATTCACAATTACCTTCAATTTCAGTTTATTGTGTTAGATCTTTGCTTGTTCCACGATGAGCAAACCGTTAAGCGGCATCTGACGCTGATAAATCCAATCTTTCAATACATGATCGATATCTTCATTTTTCATTTTATGCAGTTTTTTTTCTACTTTTCATTAACTTCTGTTCATTACCTATGTGAGGTCACTTCTCAGAGCTGTCTGTAGTGCCCAGAGACCTGTTCCATCACCTTGGAACCTTCTAGCGCCTTGTGGAATTTTTCATCTGTGATGTCATGTCAGCACTCAAAAACATTTCAGATTGTGGAATTGCAAATAAGGGGTACTCAACCTGTATTATGTATTGCAATGTACTGCTGACCCAAAACAACAAATTTCAGGACATGTGCCTGTGATATTGAACCTGATTCTGATTCTAAACCAAGAGGGCATAGATAGGAGGAGAAAAAAATAAATAAAATGGTTTCAAAAAAATAAAAGGTGGCAAGAGAGAAAAATGGTTCGTTTAGCAAACAGTTAAAGTCTGCTACACACTGCCAGAAGTAATAAAGACAGCAGATTCATTGTTTGCATTCAGAAGTGGATAAATAAGGAATTTGAAAGGAAAGGATTTACCAATATATGTGGAAAGCATGGGAGTGGGATTAACAGATAGCTCTTACATTGAGGCAGCATCGAAGTGTAGTGGTTAGTGTAACGCCTTAGAGTATCTGCGATTGTAATCAGGTTACAATTCCCGCCGGTGTCTGTTGGTGTTTCTACGTTCTTCTCATGACTGAGTGGGTTTCCTTGGGTGTCCTGGTTTCCTCCCACATTCCAAAGGCATATGAGTTAGTAAGCTGTGGGCATGCTGTGTTGGCACCAGAAGCATGGCATCCTCAGTGGGCTGTCCCTGCACCTACTCAGACTGGACTGTGATGCAAATGGCGCATTTCACTGCATAGTCTGAAGTTTCACTGTACATGACAAATAAAGCTAATCTTTATCCATACATCCCCAGCACCTGGCAGCTCAAAGTGGAAGAGGCTGTAAGGCAGGGGTTCCCAACCTGGGATCGACAGACCCCTCACTCAATGGTAGGGGTCCATGGCATAAAAAGGTTGGAAACCCCTGCTATAAGGCCGGTGTCATGTGGGCTGGGTGAGCACCAAGGTGTGGGAGTCAGTCCTGCCCATGTGCCAGCACACACAAAATTCAAAAAAGGTTCAAAGTAAATTTATTGTCAACGTCTACATATGTCACCACATACAACCCTGAGATTCATTTTCTCGTGGGGATTCTCAGCAAATACAAAGAAACGCAAGGGAATCAATGAAAGACCACACACATAGATGAACTAACAAACAATGAGGAAAAGACAGCAATCTGTGTAACTATAAAAAAAAGCAAACCAAAACAAAATAATCATAAACAAATATCAGGAACACAGGTGAAGGGTCTCGACCCTAAAGTTGTGCTGTCCATTTTCCTCTATGGATGCTGCCCACCTGGTGAGTCTCTCCAGCTGGATGTGTGCATAGTTCACTGCTCTAATCTCTCTACACCCATGACTATGTGGCTCGGCGCAGCTGAAATGCCATCTACAAATTTGCTGATGACACAACCATTGTTGGCACAATTTCAGATGGTGACAAGAGGGCGTACAGGAGTGAGATAGATCAGCTGGTTGAGTGATGTCACAGCAACAAACATGCACTCAACATCAATAAAACCAAAGAACTGATTGTCGACTTCAGAAAGGGTGAGACAAGGGAACACACCAGTCCTCATCGAGGGATCAGAAGTGGAAAGAGTGAGCAAATTCTAGTTCTTGGGTGCCAACATCTCTAAGGATCTATCCTGGGACCAGCATATCGATAAAGTTACAAAGGTGGCACGACAGCAGCTTTTTTCAGCAGGAGTTTGAGGAGATTTGGTATGTCGTCAAGGACACTTGCAAATTTCTACAGATGTACCGTGGAGAGTATTCTAACTGGCTGCATCACCATCTGGTATGGGAGTTATTGCACAGGATTGAAATAAGCTGCAGAAAGTTGTAAAATTAGTCAGCTCCATCATGGGCACTAGCCTCTGTAGTGTCCAGGACACCTTCAAGGAGCGATGCGTCAAAGTTTGTCCCTCTGCCATCAGATTTCTGAATGGACATTGAACCCATAAACACTACCTCATTATTTTCACTAATTATTTAATGATTATATAAAATATATATATTTTCTCACCCCATATGGGTGGTGTGTATGTGTATTTTTCCCCTCAATCTCAGTTCTTCTAGCAGAGGCCTGGGAGCTTGAAGGGTCAGCGCAGTACCCTTGCTGTTCCTAGTAGCGCATTCTTCTGGATCAAGATCTCAGATGTTGTTCCCGGGATTTGGAGAAGTTACTCTCCCAGTCCAGGTGTCGCAGCTCCAAATGCTCCTATCACCACCAGGATTACTCTGGCTTTAACCTTCCACATCTTTTCTATCAGCTCTTTCAAGCCCTGGTATTTCTTCAGCTTCTCATATTCATTCTTCCTCATGTTACTGTCATTCGGGATTGCCACATCTATTACTATTGTTTTCTTCTGTTCCTTGTCCAGTATTACCACGTTTGGTTGGTTGGAGAGTACTTGCTTATCAGTCTGTATTTGCAGGATCTTAGCTCTGTCATTCTCCACTACCTTTTCGGGTGTTTCCCATTTGGACTTAGGAGTGTCCAATCCATTCTCAGTGCAGACGTTCCTGTACACAATTCCTGCAACTTGATTGTGCTGTTCAGTGTATGCTGTCCCTGCCTGCATCTTGAACCTTGCTACTATGTGCTGGATGGTTTCAATGGATTCCTTGCACAGTCTGCATCTTGGGTCTTGTTTGGTGTGATAGATCCCTGATTCTATTTCTCTTATGGCTAGTGCCCATTCTTTTGCAGCCATGAGCAGCACCTCAGTGCTGTCCCTTAGCCCTGCCGTTTCCAGCCATTGGTAGGACTTTCTTATGCCAGCCACCTCTGCAATCTGGCAATGGTATATCCCGTGCAGTGGCTTGTTCTGCCATGGCCTATGATCCTCTGGCTCTGCTTCACCCATTTCCATGTCGCCTGCCTGCTGTCTGAGGTATTCTCCTAGCGGATCATCCTTGGGAGCCACCTTCCTGACATAGTCATGCATTTCTTCCAGGTCTGTAGCCTTGACACTTCCAAGTCCCCATCCTCCCTTATTCTGGGGGGTGTACAGTCACTCAACGTTGGACTTTGGGTGGAATCCTCCATGTATTGTTAGTAGTTTCTAGGTCCTCATGTCAGCAGCTTCTAGTTCGTTCCTTGGCCAGCACCCTATTGCGGCTGGGTATCTGATGACTGGCAGGGCGAATGCGTTGATGGCCCTGATCTTGTTCTTCCCATTCAGCTGGCTTTTTAGGACCTGTCTCACTCTTCGGAGGTTCTTGAATGTTGCAGCCTGTTTTGTGTCCTCATTGTGGCTTCCATGTTCCAGCAGGATTCCCAAGTATTTGTAGCTGTCCTGTACGTCTGGTATGCAGCCTTCAGATAACTCAAACCCTTTAGTCTTGATGAGTTTGCCTCCTTTTACTACCATCCGGCAGCACTTTTCCAGTCCAAATAACATCTCAGTGTCTCTGCTGTACACTGTTGTCAGGTGGATTAGTAAGTCAATGTCTCTTTCATTTCTGGCAGACAGCTTGATGTCATCCACGTACAGGAGGTGGCTGATGATCTCTCCACTCTTGAACCTGTACCCGTACCCACTCTCTGAGATGATCTGGCTGAGGGGGTTCAGAACAACAGAGAGGATAGTGCATATCACCCTGGTATATTCCACATCTGATGGACACTTGTGCTATTGGCTTTGAGTTAACTTCTAGCATTGCCTTCTAACAGCCCATTGAGTTCTTGATGAAGGTCCTTCATGTCTTGTTGACCTTGTACAGAGACAGACATTCCAGGATCCTTGTGTGGGGCACTGAACTGCATGCTTTCTGGTGGGCGATCCAGGCTCTGCTTAGGTTGATCTGCCTGGTCTTGGAGTCTTGCGTGACCACTTTGCCTACCAATAATTGGTGCTTGGAGCCTCTGGTTCCTAAACCAATCTCCCTCTGAGCAGAGCTCAGGAATCAACACATATGTAACTTCAGCTTGGTGGCTAAGATGTCTTCCACGTTGTTGACAGGCAGGTTATAGGCCAGCAGTTTGATGATGTTGCTCCTTTATAAAGATCTTTCATTATGAGTACTGTCCTTCCTTGAGTTAGCCAGTTAGGGTGGGAGTCTGCTTCAAGCAGTTGGTTCATTTGAGCTGCCTGTTGTGTATATAAAGCTGTTAGTTTCTTCAGCCAATGGGCGTGGATTATATCAGGCCCTGGTGATCTCCAGTTTTTCACACTTGCTACCCATTGCTTGACATCTGCTGCTGTGACGGTGACTGGGAGATTGCAGAGGCTTGTTTGTAGGTCTTTCAGCCATTGGGCACTGATGTTATGTGATGCTTCTTCCTCCCATATACTCTTCCAGAACTCCTCAGATGCTGCTTTGGTTGGTTCAGGTACGGACATGTTGCTACTCTGGAACTGTGCAAGTACCTTTTCTGGTTCTGTGTGCACATACTTATGCCTCTATGTTTGTTGTATATCTATATCTACTGTTCTTCAGTTTCTTTTTCGACTATTATGTATTGCATTGTACTGCTGCGACAAAAACGACAAATTTCACAACATTTGCCAATGATATTAAACCTGATTCTGACTCTGATGTGTTATATTCTGTCTCCTGCTGGAAGTCAGGGCAGTTATCCATCACACTCAGCGGAAGACTGAGTACACAATTCGAGACTCAAGTTAATTTATCACATTTACATAGAAACATATAGTAGAATGCATCATTTGCCCTAACAACCAAGGGGATGCTGAGGGCAGCCTGGAAGTGCCGCCACACATTCCTGCTCTAACATATCATTTTGTGACATGTTCCTGTTCCAGTTCTGATATTCCTTGGTTCGTAGGAGAATAAGAGGAGACTTAACAAAGGTATGCAAACTTAAGAAGGGTATAGATAAGGTAAATGCAAGCAAGCTTTTCCACTGAGGTTGGGTGAGATTAGAATTAGAGGTCATGGGCTAAAGGTGAAAGGTGAAATATTTAAGGGAACCTGAGGGGGGACATGAATGGTGAGACTGCGGAACGAGCTGCCAGCATAAGTGGTGGATGTGGATTCAATTCAAAGTAAATGTACTATCAAGGTACCTGAGATACATTTTCTTGAGGGCATACCCAATAAACCTATACAATAATAACCACGACAGAATCAATGAAAGATTGACAAACTGGGGGGGCGGGGCACCAGAGTGCAGAAGACAACAAACTGCAGATGCAAGAAGAAAGAAGTAATAATAATAATAATAATAATAATAATAATAATAATAAAAAAGCAATAAACATCAAGAACATTAAAGAATGTTTAAGAGAAGTTTTGGTAAGTACATGGATGGGAAGCGTGTGGAGGGGTATGGCCCAGGTGCAGATCAATGGGACTAGGTAGGATAACAGGTTAGCATGGACTAGATGGGCCAAAGGTTCTGTTTCTGTGCTGTGGCGTTCTATGACTCTAAAACAATAATCAAAAATGCAGTCAACTAACTTCTTATTCTTCTAATAGCTGAGAATTAAATCAAGAATATGACACATTACATTCCAACAGTTGCTCAGTAATTATGTGGAATTATCTTAGCTGCAAATAACTCCAGTGTATATTAGAAAAATGAGATTTATTTAAATGTAGAAATGAGACAGTTAAATATCATAATTCATTTTAAATTAGATCATACCATTAGGAGATTATATATCACACACAGGTCTCATTAATATAATAAGCATTAACAGGTATTTAGTAATTATGAACTAATTGCATAAATATACACTGTGTGGCCACTTTATTAGGTACACCTGCTCGTTAATGCAAATATCTAATCAGCCAATCATGTGGCAGCGACTCAAGGAATAAAAGCAAGCAGACATGGTCAAAAGATACAGCTGTTGTCTAGACAAAATATCAGAATGGGGAATAAATGTGATCTAAGTGACTTTGACCGTTGAATGGTTGTTGGTGCCAGAAGGCGGGGGGGGAGGGGGGGTTGAGTATCTCAAAAACTGCTAATCTTCTGGGATTTTCAGGCACAACAGTCTTTAGAGCAGGGGTTCCCAACCTGTGGTCCACAGACCCCTCAATTAATGGAAGAGGTAAAACGTTGGTAGAAAAATGTTGGGGACTCATGCTTTAGGAGTTTATCGAGAAAGGGGAAAAGCACATCCAATGAGCCTTGTTAGTGAGAGGTCAGAGGAGAATGACCAAACCAGTTCAAACTGACAGGAAAGCGACAGTAATTCAAATAACCATGCATTACAGCAGTGACGTGCAGAAGAGCATCTCTGAGTATACAAAACGATGAACCTCGAAGTGGAAGGGCTACTGCAGCAGAAGTCCCTGAACATAAATATCATTGAAGGTAGATTGCACCGTAAATGAATTAAAATCTCCAGATTAGAAATGCTTGTTGTAAGTAAAAAATCACATTTAACCTATAACGCAGATAAACCTTCCAAGATATAACAGTGAGGCAGAAGCAGATAGATTGTACCATATCGATTCCATAGTATCCAGGTCATCTTCAAGGAGCAGTGCCTAAAAAAGGCAGCATCGATTTTTAAGGACCCCATCACCCAGCATATGCCCTCTTCTCATTGCTGCCATCAGGAAGAAGGTACAGGAGCCTGAAGGCACACATTCAGCGATTCAGGAACAGCTTCTTCCCCTCTGCCATCTGACTTCTCACTGGACATTGAACCCATGAATATTACCTCACTAATTTTTTATTTCTTATTTTTTGCACCATGTGTTTAACTATATATTATATATACACATACACATACACACACTTACTGTAATTCACTGTTTTCTTTTTCTCTCTATCATCATGTATTTCATTGTCCTGCTGCCACATAACAACAAGTTTCATGAAATATGCCAATGATACTAAACCTGATTCTTATTCAGATTCAATGGGAATATCAGGGAGGGGGAATATTAAATAGTTTGTTCTTAGAATGTAGCTGTGGGGGGAAAAGATTTAAAAATATAGTCGAAGGAGTTTGGGGAGAGGTTCAAGAGAGGGTAGAGTAAAATGCAGAAAGGACTAGATAGACCAAAGGACTTGTTGCGATGTTGTGGTGAGCTGAGGATCATCACTTTGACATGGTGGAGAGATATGGGAGTTCCTGAGATCCCAAGAGTGATGCCGTCTGGAGTTTAGCTCCCAGTAGGGTCACCCATGGCGGTAAGGTCAAGGGGGTGATTACAGACAAAGAGAGATCCAGCCAAGACCTAAACAGTGGAGCTGGCGGAAGATGATGACACATCACAGCGGCAGTGAAGATGAAGGAAGGTCTGCAGCATTCTCCAGGGAATCCACCCTAACATCCAGGTTATGTGGATCCTGGATCAGCCTCTACAGCCTCCTGAGGACCCACCAATAAACAACCCCTTAGGAGGACATCATACTCAGCTTGAGTGATCACACTTGTGCTCTATGACTTGATGTTGCTGCCTAGTTCCCCCTATTAAACCCAAGCACAGAATGTATATCCAGCAGAGCTGGTTCTGTCCCAACAGTCAGAGACTGGATCACATCTCCTAGTTCAAGCCCAGCCTGAACAGATGGAGAGTGGGATTTGGCAGATAAAGCTACTTCATGAGATCATGGGGTGTCTGCACAACCATCAATTGTGCGCATTAGAGGAGGAAAAGACTGGATCATTTCCTGAGACTTGCTACAGGACATCAACAATCCCCACAACACTGGCAGCACCAGAACAGTGGCTGCCTAGTATATTGGAAGCAGACCACGTAGGGAGCTTTGATGGGAAACACAACTGAAATGGCGCTTCTCTTTTTTTTTTGAAACATTGCCTTTTTTGAAATTCACAATCACTATCCATCTGGATCGGAAAAAGCTGCAGAGGGTTGTAGACTTAGCCAACTCCATCATGGGCACAACCCTCCCCAGCATCAAGAACATCATCAAAAGGCGATGTCTCAAAAAGGTGTCATCCATCGTAATCAATCACCATCACCCAGGGCATGCCCTCTTCTCGTTGCTATCATCAGACGGGGTGTACAGGAGCCTGTCAACTCATTTTAGGAACAGCTTCTTCCCCTCTGCCATCAGATTTCTGAACAGTCCATGGACACTACCTCAATATTTTTGCTGTTTTTCACACATCTATTTTTTGTATTTCCTGTTGTAATTTATAGCATAATTAATGTACTACAATGTACTGCTGCCACAAAACAAACAAATTTCATGACATATGTCGGAGATTGTAAACCTGATTCCGACTATTTCTACGACAAGACCATTTTATCTTGCTATGAGACAGAGAATGCTGGAAATAGTCAAGAGGTTGGGCAGCATCTGTGGAGAGAGAAACTGAGTTAATGTTCCAGTTCTGTGACCTCTGATCAAAATTGAGAAAAACTGGAACAAAACAAGTTTCAGGTTGGAGAGGAAGCTGATAAGCAGAAGGGAAATTGGGCATTGGCGGTCCGGAGGTCAAAGGTTAGGTGTGTGATTGAGCAAAAGAACGGGAGTAAATGAGTAGAGGGAGCATCCGTGAAAGCAGTGACAAAGGTTGTGGAAGGTGTGCTGGGGAGCGTGGACACTGAAAATTAAAATCTGAAGTTTCCAGTTTCCAGATTCAAAAAATAAACAATTTGGTACAAGAGTGTGAAGGAGAATGAAATAATGGTTACTCCAGATCTGATGCAGCATAAAAAAAATCACAATAAGCATAAAGAAAATTTAAAAAATAAAAAACACAGTTGATATACATATAAAAGCAAGCCTACCAAGACAATGTACAGGTAACTGTTGGCTGTATGTGCACAAGATTAGCCTATATACATAGACTGATTGTTTGTACATAAAGTGACGTGAGGTGCAGGACTATCTGAACATAAAGTAACTGTCAGGAGGTGATAAAGTGACAAAGTGACTCTTGACAAGAGGAACTCTTCTTGGCTGCAGCATGGCAGATGAAAACACAATAGGGCAGTGACTGTCAGCATAGGTAGGTGTAGAGTGTAAGTGTAAAGTGGCAGTGCATTCGGGGATGAAAGGTGCTGAGGGGCTGTGGAGAGGAGTGTCTTGATGTGGATGTCATTGGTTAAGGTGGAGGGCGTGGTGGGTTAATGGGCAGAGAAAGAGAACAGAACATTCTGGAAATGTGAGATATAGGAATGCAACACACATAAAATGTGGAGAAATTCCACAAATCAGGCAACATCCATGGAGAGGAATAAAGAATCAACATTTCAGGCTGAGAACCCATCTGGATAATCAAATCAAGTGCAGATGGTTGTATTGGGCCCAGTCAGAAGCTGCGGAACAGTTTCTGAAGTCCGCTGTAAGTTTTTTTGTAACACTAGGTTAAGATTTTATTCCCTGGTGCATAGGATAATGAGGAGATTTGATACAGGTATACAAAATTACCTATAAAATCAGGTATAGATAGGGTAAATGCAAGCAGGCTTTTTCCGCTGACGTTGAGTAAGACTAAAACTAGAGGTCTAGGATGAATGGTCAAAGGTGAAATGTTCGAGGACATCAGGGGAAACTTCACACAAAGGGTGGTGAGAGTGTGTAACGAGCTACCAATATGGTATTTAAGAAAAGTTTGGATAAGTGCATGTATGGCGGGAGTATGGAGGGCTATGGTCCAGGTTGATGGGATCAGGCAGAACAATGGGTTGGCATGGACTAGATGGGCCAAAGGGCCTGTTTCTGCACTGCAGTGTTCCATGGTTATGACTACAGAAGGCAAAAAGACATGGAGAATAGGATAAAATCAAATGCTGCTGCAAAATACTCAGCAGACATGCAGGGGCAACAGAGGGAGCAATGGAGCCAATGTTTCAGTTCAATAAACTCTTCCCATCATGACCAAGAGGCATCGATTGCACTAAAAGTGACCAAAGAATGGCTACATTTATAACCATATAACAATTACAGTACGGAAACAGGCCATCTCGGCCCTTCTAGTCCATGCCGAACACTTACTCTCACCTAGTCCCACTGACCCGCACTCAGCCCATTACCCTGCATTCCCTTCCTGTCCATATACCTATCCAATTTTACTTTAAATGAAAATACCGAACCTGCCGCTACCACTTCTACTGGAAGCTTGTTCCACACAGCTACCACTCTCTGAGTAAAGAAATTCCCCCTCGTGTTACCCTTAAACTTTTACCCCCTAACTCTCAACTCATGTCCTCTAGTTTGAATCTCCCCTATTCTCAATGGAAAAAGCTTATCCACGGCAACTCTATCTATCCCCCTCATAATTTTAAATACCTCTATCAACTCCCCACTCTACCTTCTACACTCCAAAGAATAAAGACCTAACTTGCTCAACCTTTCCCTGTAACTTAGGTGCTGAAACCCAGGTAACATTCTAGTAAATCTTCTCTGTACTCTCTCTATTTTGTTGACCTCTTTCCTATAATTTGGTGACCAGAACTATACACAATACTCCAAATTCGGCCTTACCAATGCCTTGTACAATTTTAACATTACATCCCAACTCCTATACTCAATGCTCTGATTTATAAAGGCCAACATACCAAAAGCTTTCTTCACCACCCTATCCGCATGAGATTCCACCTTCAGGGAACTATGCACATTTAATTACTTTGTTGACGGGATAGAGCTAGTTTTAGTTGATCATCTTATGATGCCCCTGACCTAAGCAGTTTGCTGTGCTATTTGAGCAGGGCAGGTAAGAGTCAAGTGGCTCTGGAGTCTGGTATATGCCAGATTCTTCAAGGATCATCACTTTGTCAAGGTGGAAAGACTCATGAGTTCCTGTGATCCTCAGAGCAATACCTTCCGGAGTTTAGCTATCTGGTGTGTTGCTCCCAGTAGGGTCACCAGTGGCAGTAAGGTCAAGGGCGAAGTTCCAGACAAAGAGCAGTCCAACTGAGGCCTCAACGTTGGAGCTGATGGAAGATGATGACACATCACAACAGCAGTGAGGGTGGAAGATGGCCGCAGCAGGGCAGGGTTCCATTGTCACTGGACCCTGACCCTGATCTGTCAAGGACTGTGTGATTGCTGCCAAGCATAAACCTCCCCACATTAAACAAAGTCACACACGCCTTTTAGTCTTCAATTCTACCAAAGGGAGATTTGCGGCTGCATCTTAACACACTCATTCCAACGTTAAAAAATGGGCAAAGAAAAGACACAAATCAACATTGGACATGTCAATTCTGGCAAATCTACAACCACAGGTCATCTGATCTATAAATGTGGTGGAATTGTTAAAAGAACCATCAAAAAATTTGAGAAGGAAGCTGCTGAGATGGGCAAAGGATCCTTCAAGTATGCCTGGGTTTTAGATAAACTGAAGGCTGAATGTAAGCGTGGTATTACCATTGACATCTCTCTCTGGAAGTTTGAAACTTCAAAGTACTACATCACCATCACTGATGCCCCAGGACACGGAGACTTCATCAAGAACATGATTACTGGAACCTCACAGGCTGACTGCACTGTGCTGATAGTTGCAGCTGGCGTGGGCAAGTTTGAAGCTGGTATCTCAAACAATGGACAGACAAGGGAACACGCTCTGCTTGCATGTACCTTGGGTGTCAAGCAGCTCATTATTGGTATCAACAAGATGGACTCCACTGAACCCCCATACAGCGAGGCAATATACAATGAAATCACGAAGGAAGTCAGCACATACATCAAGAAGATCAGCTATAACCCAGCAACTGTAGCATTTGTTCCCATCTCGGGTTGGAATGGCGACAACATGCTGGAACAAAGTCAGAATATGGACTGGTTCAAAGGTTGGTCAATTACCAGGAAAAATTAAATCTCACTGGTACCACACCGCTTGAAGCCCTCGACAACATTCAGCCTCCAGAACACCCAATAAAGAAACCTCTTCATCTCCCTCTCCAGAATGTCTACAAGGTTGGTGGCATTGGCGCAGTACCAGTTGGTCAGGTTGAGACAGGTATTCTGAAACCATCCATGTTGGTGCACTTTGCTCCCAATCCAGTCATCACTGAAGTGACATCTGTGGAAATGCACCATGAAGCCCTGCCAGAGGCTCTTCCTGGTGACAATGTTGGTTTCAACATCAAGAATGTCTCTGTTAAGGATATCCATCAGGGTTATGTTGCTGGTGACAACAAAAATGACCCTCCAATACAAACTGCTGATTTTACTGCACAGGTTATTATCCTGAACCATCCTGGTCAGATATCCGTTGGCTATGCCCCAGTACTTGATTGTTACGTTGCCTGCAAGTTCAATGAGCTGAAAGAGAAAATTGATCGTCGATCTGGCAAGAAGTTGGAAGATGGCCACAAATTTGTAAAATGTGGAGATGCAGCCTTTGTTCACATGATGCCAACTAAACCCATGTGTATCGAGAGCTTTTCTGAACATCCACCTCTTGGTCGCTTTGCTGTCTGTGATATGAGACAGACGGTAGCTGTTGGTCTGATCAAGTCAGTTACTAAGAAAGAGATTGCCACAAAAGCCACCAAGGCTGTCAGTAAAGTATTAAACAAGAAGTGAATGTTACCACTGGTCACCAAGATCCAGCAAACCTTGAGACTGGCACCAAAATGTTCATTCATTACCAGCCAAATATGTATATTAATCAGAGATTGGATATTGACTAAGATGCATCGAAAGAAATTCAGAAGGAAAGGATAAGGAATGATGGAATCTAAATGAAGATTCCAAAGTTAGCAGAGTAATTGCAAATGTCCTTTCACTAATTAGAAGCTGTTTTGGTTGTGTAATGATTTAAAACTAATAAATATTCAAAACCAGAAAAAAAAGTTTCACACAGGTATTCTCTATTAAGAGAGTCTGCCCTAATATTGTGGTTATGTGGATCCTGGATTGGCCTCTGTGTGGTGAACTACATATACCAGAGTGGTTTGCTCCCAACAGACCCCTGCTGACTGCTCCTGTGGCTCCTCCCACAAACCCCTGTATAAAGGCGAATGAGGCCTGAGGCCGGCCCTCATTCTCCAGGATGTTGTGTTGTTCATTCTTCCAGTCAATAAAAGCCGATATCTCACTTCTTACGTCTCAGAGTGAGTTATTGATGGTGCATCACTCTGCAACTACTTGAGGGCCCACCAATAGACAACCCCTTTGGAGAGCATCGTACTCAACTCGAGTGATCCCACTACATGCAAGATTGACCAGGATCAGCACATTTCCTCCCTGATAGACTTCTGTAAACCAGATGGGGTTTTGCAACAACTTGTTTCATAATCACCAGCTCTTTAACAAAGAATTATTCCATTACTGGAAATTAAATTCCTCAGCTGCTGTGGTGGTTTTTGATCTCTTGTTTCCAGATCAATAATCCAGCACCTTGTTTACTAGTCCAATAACTTAATCACTTTGAGTTTTTACCCTTTAACACCTGAGTAACCACAACGGTGATAATTGGACAGTAAGCAGTGGCCAATGCCCAGACTCTAATCTGTTACCCACGATCCAAGCACTTTGTTAGGCCATTATACATAGTGATTAATGAAGGAACTAGCTTACAGCTCAGGTAGCCAATAATTGGACTCACATGGCATGTTTTATCTTTAAAAACAAAATCACACTATAATCACATCAAGGACAAGGTACAAGAGTCTTGGTCCCACACAACCAGGTTCAGGAACAGTTATTACCCTTCAACCATCAGGCTCCTGAACCAGCGTGGGTAACTTCACTCACCTCAAAGCTGAACTGATTCCACAACCTATGGACTCACTTTCAAAGGCTCTACAACTCATTCACGATATTATTTATATCCTTATTAGTTTTCTTTTGTATTTGCACAGTTTGTCTTCTTCACACATTGGTTATTTGTCAGTCTTTGTGAGCAGTTTTTCATTGATTTTATTGTATTTCTCTGTTCTACTGTGAATGGCAGCAAGAAAATTAATCTCAGGATAGTAATTGTTGATATATACGTACTTTGATAATAAATTTACTTTGAACAGTATTCATGTTTTGGAGAAAAATTGACTAGTCCTATTGTTATTTCAAGATTGTCATTTCCAGTACACAGTGTAAAGGAGAATCAAATAGTTGTTACTCCAGATCCAATGCAGCACAAAAAACAATAAGATAAAGAACAATAAATATAAATACACACAACCAATCTATGTATATAATCTATCGTATGTATCAAGTGACACTAGGCACAGGAGTGTCTGTACATAAGGTGACTCTGACAGGAAATGATAAAGTAGTGGTGGTTGGGGTGTGGAGGGGTGGATTAGTGGGTAAAGGTGTTGATCATGCTTACTGCTTGGAGAAAGTAACTGTTTTTGAGTCTGGTGGTCCTGGTGTAGATGGTACATAGCTTCGTCCCTATTTAATAACTTGCTGCATATTTAGGATGTCTAAATATTCAGGAACTAATCAATTAAGTTTATTACTTATGGATGAAACTCAGTTTTCCTAATGAATGACAGGAACTCAGTAAACTGCCTTATTTATTATCAAATACTGTTAAACTACTCAGATTTTAAAATTTTATTGCTGAGCTCAAATGGCGCCCTCTAGCACAAACAGGAGTAACTAACTAGAGATGAGCTAATAACTTGGTGCAATTTGGTAACTTGTTTAAAATTCAACAATTACAATCTTCTGTATTTACTGTGAGAGACGTTTCAGAAAAAATATTTTCCAGAATTTGTGCAGTTGTCAGTAATATGTCAGCAGCTGTTTAAAAATGTTACGCTTAAGGGGCAGTACAGTAGCATAGCAGTTAGCACAATCGCTTTACAGCGCCAGTGATCATCCATCAGGGTTCAATTCCCATCGTTGTCTGTCAGAAAATCATACGATCTTCTTGTGACTGCGTTCCAAACACATATAATTAGGGTTAGTGAGTTGTGGGCATGCTATATTGGCGCCAGAGGTTTGGTGACACTTGTGGGCTCCCTGGCACAATCTTCGCTGATTTGATACAAACAATGCATTTCACTCTACATTTCAATGTTTACCTGACAAATAAAGCTAATCTTAAAAAAAAAATCAAGGATTCAGCTTCTCTGGGATAGGGATATCAAAAAGGGGATTCCTCCATTCTCCATTGAATGACCTCTTACTGTAAAATTGTTTGCAGTGATAGCCTTCTCCACAAGCAGAGATAGAGGCATAAAGTCACAGAATAATACAGCAGGAAAGCAGGATCTTCAGCATTGACAGGCTGCCACAGCACAATCCTTGTTCTCAACCATTTTTACGCCATGGATCCATACTATTAGCCAAGGGGTCTACAGACCCCTGCCTTAGACTGTGCCAGTCACTGATTTATATTAAAACATTTCACTGTAACTTTGAATGTACAGGCAACAATAAAGTTAATCTCCTCTTTAAAATATATCTGGGTTATGAATGGAAAACAGCGAGTATGTAATAAGTAAGCCTGGTTGTTCAGCAAACTTGATATCAAGCTGATGGATAACAGATCTTACAACACACATGCAAGATGCTGGAGGTACTCAGCAGGTCAGGCAGCGTCCATGGAGAAGTTTCAGGCCTCTCCACAGATGCCACATGACCTGCTGAGACCCTTGAGCATTTTGTGTGTGTGAATTTCCAGCACCTGCAAAATATTTTGTGTTTAAGATCTTGTTACATGTCTTTATATTTTGGCATCCAGTGTAGACTCTAGTGCTTTTGCCAATTTAAGAATGAGCAAAAACACTGAATAAAAAGCACAAAATTGAAAGAGTCCAGGCATATTTAGTTCAGCTCAGTTTTCATTATCTGCAGGCCACCCTGATCAAAATCACCCAAAATAACAACAATAAAAAAAGGGAGCGACCCAGACTAGAAACATATCAAAACAAGACACATACAAACTGCATAGATTAAACCTTGCCCAAGACCGAGGACTCCAACACCATCCTCTGTCAGCATCGAGGGAGGGAGAGACCATTCAAACACAGGATCTTTCTTTGGGAGCAGAGAGAGAGAGAGAGAGAGAGAAAGAGAGAGAGAGGAGGGAGGGGGAGAGATAGAGAGACTACCACACACAGACATTTTCCTCCAGCAGCAGCAAGTGACAGACTGGTAGACAGCACTGAACACCCGCTCGCCTTGGTTATTTCCAACTTCCTCGACAACAGGCAAGAGTATCCAAATGATTGACTCTGTTTTCTCCTATTGTCTTATTCAGATAAAATCTCCCTCTTCATCACTACAAGCTTCAGACCTCATCTGCAAGGTCTACAGATGGTAAGAATCTGAAATTTTAAAAATCATACCCCTGTATGACATTTTGAATGGATTTGTTTCTTTCCCCTCTCTCTCTGCACATGGGTGCTTGTTGGATTTTTTTTAATGAGTTCTTCTGGGTTTCTTCTGGGCTGCCTGTACAGAGATAAATCGTAAGGTTGTATAATATATGCATACTTTGATAATAAGTGTAGTTTAAACTTTAGGGGGCTGAGGACACAGCCTGCTGCCTATTCTTACTGAGTGCAGATTGTTGGTCAGGAACACAAGGACCCAGCAGCAAAGTGAGGTGAGGCTCAGGTCTAGGAGTTTGGAGATGAGTTTGCTTGGAGTTATAGTATTGAAGGTGGAGATGTAGAATCAGATGTATTATCACCGGCATGTGTCATGAAATTTGTTAACTTAGCGGCAGCAGTTCAATGCAATACATAATATAGAAGAAAACAATAATAAATAAGTAAATCAATTACAGTATGCATATGTTGAATAGAATAAAAATCGTGCAAACAACAGAAATAGTATATATTAAAAAAGTGAAGTAGTGTTCAAGGGTTCAATGTTTTCTTAGGAATCAGATGGCAGAGGTGAAGAAGCTGTTCCTGAATCGCTGAGTGTGTGCCTTCAGGCTTCTGTACCTCCTCCCTGATGGTAACAGTGAGAAAGGGGCAAGCCCTGGGTGCTGGAGGTCTTTAATAATGGATGCTGCCTTTCTGAGGCAGCACTCCCTAAAGATGTCCTGGTTACTTTGTAGGCTAGTACCCAAGATGGAGCGGACTAAATTTACAACCCTCTGCAGCTTCTTACAGTCCTGTGCAGTAGTCCCTCCATACCAGACAGTGATGCAGTCTTTTCGAATGCTCTCCACAGTACATCTATAGAAGTTTGAGTGTATTTGTTGACATACCAAATCTCTTCAAAGACCTAATAAAGCATAGCCACTGTCTTGCCATCTTTATAATTACATCAATATGTTGGGACCAGGTTAGATCTTCAGAGATCTTGACACCCAGGAACTTAAAACTGCTCACTCTCTCAACTTCTGATCCCTCTTTGAGGATTGGTACGTGTTCCTTTGTTTTACCCTTTCAGAAGTCCACAATCAGCTTTTTCGTCTTACTTACATTGAGTGCCAGGTTGTTGCTGCAGCACCACTCCACTAGTTGGCATATCTCACTCCTGTACACCCTCTCATCACCACCTGAGATTCTACCAACAATGGTTGTATTGTCAGCAAATTTATAGATGGTATTTGAGCTATGCCTGGCCACATAGTCATGGGTATAGAGAGTAGAGCAGTGGCTAAGCACACGCCCCTGAGGTGCACCCGTGTTGATGTCAGCGAGGAGGATATGTTATCACCAATCCGCACAGATTGTGTTCTTCTGGTTAGGAAGTCAAAGATCCAATTGCAGAGGGAGGTACAGAGACCCAGGTTCTGCAACTTCTCAATCAGGATTGTGGGAATGATGGTATTAAATGCTGAGCTATAGTTGATGAACAGCATCCTGACATAGGTGTTTGTGTTGTCCAGGTGGTCTAATGCCGTGTGGAGAGCCATTGAGATTGCAACTGCTGTTTACCTATTGTGGCGATAGACAAATTGCAATGGGTCCAGGTCCTTGCTGAGCAGGAGTTCAGTCTAGTCATGAACAAACTCTCAAAGCATTTCATTTCAATAAATAATAGACTAATGTAGGTGTCTTTAATATCCAGAAGCTCCAGAGAGGAATGTAGGCCAGAGAAATGGTGTCTGTCAGAGTTATGTTTCCATGGTAGGCGAATTGCAGTGGATTGAGGATGTCTGGAAGTCTGGGGTTGGTATGAGCCATAGCCAGATAGAGGTGAATAAAAATGAGACACTATCACCTTCATGAATCACACTGCCCAGCATTCATACATCTGCAAACCAGCACGATAGGGCATTGTGTGTGTGTGTGTGTGGGGGGGGGGGCTGATTGTGGTAGGATGGGTTAATGGGTGGAGGTGTTGATCAGTCTGACCAGCTTGTGTGAAAACTGGCGTGGATTCTGTGTATTCTCTCCCTGATGGGAGGAGGACAAACAGTCAACGAACAGGGTGGCTGGGATCCTTCATGATATTGCTGGTCTTTGCCCAGCACTTTTCTGACCTTTGTCCTTGAAGGTGGGTAGGTTGGTGCCGGTGGTGCATTAGGTTGTTTTAATTATCCAACATTAGCAAACGGTGGCAACATCTTTTCTCTGGGTGGTAATAAAAGCTGTCTAAAGACATTAGCATCACTTGGCTGCTGTGATAACTTTACCCCAAATATATTGACAAGAAAAGAGAAGCCTGCATCATGACATAAACCCCCCAACACTAGTCACCATAGAGTTAAGAAAAGATTCACAGCAGAGGATTAACCTCAACATTCGGGCATCATGGGAGCATACCGGTTAGTGCGATGCTATTGTAGTTTGGGCCACTGTACTTTGGAGTTCAATTCTGACGCAGTTTGTAGAGAGTTTGTATGTTCGTCTGTAACTGTGTGGGTTTTCTCTGGGTGCCCCAGTTTCCTCCCACTTTCCAAAGATGTACCAATTAGCAAGTTATTTGGTCGTCGTAAATTGCCCTGAGCTTAGGCTAGGGTTAAGTTGATGCCTGTTCTGCATCTGTAAATAAATAGTGCAGTTGGTCAGAATCCGCCTTTGGCCTTCAGTACTAACCTCCTGATACCTCTGCTGCCATTGGGAAGGAGGTACAGAGCCCAAGGTCCCACACCACCAGTGTCAGGAACAGTTACTACCCTTCAACCAGCAGGCTCCTGAGTCAGTGCGGATAACTTCACTCACCTCAACACTGAACTGGTTCCACAACCTACAGCAACATACACAAAATGCTGGAGGAACCCAGCAGGCTAGGCAGTATCCCTGGAAAAGAGTAAATAGTCGCCATTTGGGCCAAAACCCTTCATCAGGGCCGATTCTACAACCTACAGACTCACTTCTAAGCACTTTACAGCTCATGTTCTCAATATTATTTGTTTATTATTATTTGTTTTTTGTATGTAACCCTCAGGCTCAGCCAGCACGTGTTTGTCTAGAGGAAAGCAACTTCTGGCCCCGCCAAACTGAGAAATCTCGTTTGGGTGGATGCTGCGCGATGTGTCCCCTGTTACAAATCAGTACCGCAAAATATCAGACAGTACACCATATGCAATTAAATGACTGAACTTCATAAATCTTAATCTGGATAGAGGGTTAGTAAAGAAAATAAAAAAGTAAAAGGGCCCATTTTAAGGAAAAAGTCTATTGTGCATTGTTGGAGGTCACAGTTTGTTTATTTGTTCCCGTGTTCATCTGAGCGTAGCCAGCCCTCAGACCCTCCACCTCAGTCCACTCCATCTGGTGGTCTTCCGACTCTCTCCATTCGCACCCTCTCTTTCCATCGCTCCCTGACAAAAGACCATGAAAATCTCTCTTCCAGACTCACAAGAACAAACATTTCTCCCATTGGATAATGTACATCCCAAAGCCCTGTTATCTCTAGTCATTACCCAAACATTGCTGCTACAGAGAAACCATTACATTAGCAGTGAAACATTACAGCGTGTTACATGCATTTGCACACTTTCTTTTGCACATTGGTTGTTTCTTCATAGTTTTTCATCTATTCTATTGTGCTTTTTTGTATCTACTGTGAATGCCTGCAAGAAAATGACTCAAGGTTGTATCCGGTGACATCTATATACTTTGAAAAAAATTTCAAATAAATACCCTGGCTGTTAAAACTGAAGGCAGAATGGGAGCACAGTGGTCACTGTAACACTCTGACAGAGCCAGTGGCCTTGATTAAATTCCTGCCACTGTCTGTAAGGAGTTTGTACGTTCTCCACGTGACTGTGTGGGTTTCCACTGGGTGCTCCAGTTTCTTCCCACATTTAAAGGCATACAGATCAGTAGAATAACTTGTCACGTGAGCGTAAAAGGGCCAAGTGGGTTCATTACTGTACTGTATCTCTAAATAAATAAATAGCGGTGGGGGGGGGGGGGGGGGGGGGAGGGCAGGCAAGTATACAAACCGCATAGTTCCCAGAAACTGATCAACACTGCAAAAAACCTGAATTTCTTCAGAACAAAAAGGGCCTCCATACCACTATTTGTGTCTGAACAGGTAGGCCTGCTTTTAACTGATAGCTACATAATTAAAGGCTGGTCACAGTACATAATGATTTTAAGAGTCTACAGATTTAGGAAATTACGACAGAGCCCGGAGGTTCCTGACATATATAATAACCCAGGGAGCTCTTTGTAGGTGAGGTGTGTAGGCTTGACAGATGGCTACGAGGCAGCATTGTGTGAAGCAACTAAGGCAAGAAGGACAGTCGTCCAAAAAAATGTGACAGGGAAGTCTACAATTATTACACCAGCTGTCATGTGCTGCACCTCAGATGGCGGGCATTTCTAACATCTGCTCTTTGGTCATTTTGTGTCTACGTGTGCGAGCTCATTTCACCTTACATCAATCACACAAGTGCAATCCGCAGCTTTATCCTTCCGGCAATTCTCTCGTCTCTCCCTGTCAGTCCCAAAAATAATTAAAATCAAATTGGTCATCTTCTTCAGTGTGAGATGCATTCCAGTGTCTCAAACTACAGCAATTACTTTTGGCGATACCAGGGGAAAATAATATTTGTACACCACTCCTTGATCCTACCAGAGGCAATATCCCATCAAAACAAGATTTTTTTTAATAGAACTTTATTCATAATAAAAAAATTACAAGAATAAACCACACAACGTATTTTCATTCTTACATTTATAGCCGATGCATTAAATAGTGTTTTATTACAGTCTTTAAAAGCAATAGGACTGTTGCCACTCAGGTGGTCCCCCTGGGGTGGTACACCACTACAATAATTGAGGGCCCGTCAAAAATAGATGGGTTTATGCCTTTATTAGCACGCCAGACAAAGACAAGACATCCACACTGTACAAGTAAGAGCCCACACTATTCTGAGCTAATCTTTTTGGATATTGTGGCAAGATATTAAAACATGTGAAGATTCAAATATATCCTCTGTTTCACAAAATATTCATGCATACATATATATATCTCCAAGAGGACCACAACGTTGTCCAACATTGTTCCAACGTTTGGAAGCTTGTGTGTCTCAATGATCTGGAGAACTATGTTGGCTGGAGTAAAGGCTTTATGTTTTGACTCTTGGTAGGGTCATCCACACCAAAGAGGTCAAAGGGTAGAGGCCAGACTAAGAATGGTCCACCGGTCCTCCAGGTTCGGGGGTTCAGCTCAGGGCTAACAAACCTGACTGGTCAAACAAAATTGTTATGGAAAGAGCAATGAAGAATCCTTCTACATCTGAGTGGGATGGTATTCTTAAGTTTCAACCTAGGACCTGCAGGACTGATAGTAGTGAAAAAATGAGCTACTGAGACAATGAAGGAAGCTCTGAACACTACCAAAGATGGAGGACCTTCATTGCTGACCTAAATATCAGTGACATAGCAGGCAGTAGAGTAGAGAATACATGCCTATAATTTGGCAGAACTTGATTGGCATATTGACCGTTAGGGTTAGGAAAAGCTTCTTTTTCCCCCGAAAGTTCTTTCTGGAAAGTGTTACCAAACTATTAAAACAAAACTTCACTCCATCTTGGAAATACATTCTAGTTTCTAACATCCCTTGACAGCGCAAGTTGCATCCTCAAAGTTTCCAATGACCTGGGTTCAGTCCTAACCTCCACTGCCATCTAACATTTCATACACCTTGAGAGAATGCAGCATCCTGTCAATACGCAGAAACTACAGTCAACTGTCAGGTCAGCAGGTCATTGGCTGCAGTCTATCATCACTACAGGACTTGTAGGTGTCCAGGACAAGAAAGGGGCAGGAAAAATCATTGCGGACACTACCCACCCTGCAAAATGCTTTCCCCCCCCCCCAAAGGCTCCCTTTTGCACTGTAAATACTTTAAACCACTTTTTCTAATGTTATTTGCATTGTGAATATATGCCGGTATTTATGTATTTGTGCAAATTTTATTCCTCAGGTTAACATCTAACCTTCTATTTTTCTATAATTCTTTACAATTGTTGAATGGTGTTTTCTTTTTTTAAAAAATTATTTTGAGATACAGCACAGAACAAGGCCTTCCAGACCAACAAGCCACAACACTCAGCAACCCGCCTATTTAACACTATCCTAATCACAAGTCTGGGTGTATGGGGTTTTCAGGGGGGTGGGGGGGGTAGCATCTCTGGTGATGGGGCTTGTCGTGTCCATTCTGGGGCAGCTCACTTACTTTTGGTTCCCACTGCACATTCAGCTCTCACCCATGGCTCTTAGCATCGGTTTGCACACGACAACAGCCATACTGTGTTACACTGCTTTGACAGGCAGGCTAAACCAGGTGACAGTAGCCGGTGAGATTAGGACATACCCGCCCTAGCATGCAAAGTCAGATCCAGCAGAGTGGTCAGGTGAGATCCAACAGCCAGGAAGGAGGTAGGGCAACACTTCGTGGAGAGCAAAGAGCACGACAAGGCACAGAAGGCACTGCATCCAAGGAAGACCCCAGTCCGTGATGCTTGTTCACACCACTGCACCCAGACTTGAGCAAGAGAAAGTAGAACTGCCCCAGTGCAACGACTCTTCCACTTCAAAAAAAACCTCTCCCACATAGGAGTCCTGTCATCATCAGACAACCGTCAATCACAGGACAAATGACAATGACCAATTAACGTTCAAATCAGTACTTCTTTGGAACATGGTGGGGGGGGGGGGGAAGAGAATCTGGAACACCCAGAGGAAACCCACACAGTCAAGGGGAGAGGCGTACTTTGTTCTGATTGCTACCATCAGGGAGGAGGTACAGAAGCCTGAAGACACACATTCAATGATTCAGAAATAGCTTCTTCCGTTCTGCCATCAGATTCCTGAATGGATAATGAACCCATGGCAAAGCTGTCCTGTGATCGATACCACATGAACTTTGGCCACTAATTTGATGGATGTTGGGCCAGGTTGTTTCCTCAACCCGAATGCTGAAAAGTAACACCACCTTGCTACTTTTTTACTGCACTACTTAATTTAACTAAATATGTATGCATTTACTGTAATTCAGTTTTTCTGCATTATGTATTGCATTGTACTACTGCTGCAGAGTTAACAAATTTCACGCCATATGCCAGTGATATCAAACCTGATTCTGATTCCTAACAGATGCCGTCAGAATTGAACTCTGAACTCCGAAGCCCCAAGCTGTAATAGCATCGCACTAACTGCTACACTGCCATGGCGTATAATTTATTACATGTTATGTCCTGACCAACACCACAGCCAATACATGTAAATGTACTATATATGGTGAATGAAATTGATTGTACAAGTATCTGTACATTATAGACCCAGTACATTGCTTACAGAGTTCTGCTATTCCATACACAAGGAGCAGAGTCTCATTACCACTGTGCCAATCCATCCCCATGTATAATTCTCAATGAAGCAACACAATTTCTAAGTAGCATTTCATTGTAAATCAATTGCTTATAATGGGCAATTAAAGCAGGTGGCATTAACATCCATTAAAGGCAATTACGGTACTTCATTAAAGACTTCTATTGCCAAATTTTGGAATTTATGGTTCTGCCTGCCCTCACTCCCACACTGGAGCTCACTGCTTGGGACTAAGCCAGCAGATATACTCATCATCATCTACTGTATCCAGTTCTCCCTATGCAGCCTCCTACACTGGGGAGACCGGATATAAATTGCGGGACCACTTTGTCAAGCACCGCCACTCTATCCGCAAAAAAGCAGAACTTCCTGGAGGCCAACTATTTTAATTCCCATTCTAACATGTTAGTCCATGTACCTCATTTTGTATAGGAACCCTCCAACCTGATGGCAGGAACAATTGATTTTTCCTTCCAGTAACTTCTTCCCATCCCCCTTCTCTCTTCTTCTACTCTCCACTCTGGCCTCTTACCTCTTCTTCTCACCTGCCTATCACCTCCCCCTTCTCTTTCTCCCATGATCCATTCTCCTCACCCATCAAATTCCTTCTTCTTCAGCCCTTTATCTTTCTCATCCACCTGGACTTCTCCCATCACCTTCTAGCTTGTCCTCCCCCCACCTTCTTGTTCTGGCATCTCCCCCCTTCCTTTCCAGACCCGATGAAGTGTCTCACCCCAAATTGTCAACTGTTCATTCCTTTCCATCAATGCTGCCTGACCTGCTGAGTTCCTCCAGCATTTTGTGTGTGTTGCTCTGGATTTCCAGCATCTGCAGAATCTCGTGTGTAAGATACACTCATCATCTTTAAAGTATTGAGTGAGTACTCAAAGCTACACCTACCTATTGATAATGTACATTTATGCATCCTTAGCATGTTCTACACACTGAAGAAAACTCTCCAATGTCTATACTGTCTGAAGAGGCCAAAGAGAGCTGGACTTTGCAAACAATAACAAACAAGAGAAATTGTTGTGTTTTTATTATTGTGTTGTTTATCTCATTGTGTTTTTTTTGGGTTGAATCAGATCCAAAGTAACAATTATTTCATTCTGCTTCACACTTGTGTACTGGAAATGGCATTAAACAATCTTGAACTCTATTGCCCTCAACTAAATAGCTTTTTTTTAAAATAAAAAAAAGTACCCAGACAGCAGTTGCTTCTTTGTTACAGCTCTGTGCAGCAAGTTCAAAGTAAATTTATTATCAAAGACAGACACACACACACACACACACACACACACACACACACACACACACACACACACACACACACACACACACACACACACACACACACACACACACACACACACACACACACACACACACACACACACACACACACACACAGGAACTCAGCAGGTCAGGCAGCATCTATGGAAAAAAAAAAGTACAGTCAATGTATTGGCCCAAAACATTGACTGAGCTTTCTCCCCCATAGATGCTGCCTGGCCTGTAGAATTCCTCCAGCATTTTGTGTATGTTGCTTGGATTTTCCCTTGTTTGTTATTATCAAAGTACATAGCTTGCACCATACACTACCCTGAGATTCATTTTCTTGCAGGCATTCACAGCAGAACTAAGAAATACAACAGAATCAATGAAAAACTACACATAGAATGGGCACCATGATAGGTAGCAGTTAGCACAATACTGTTACAGCTCAAGACATTGGAGTTCAATTCCGATGCCACCTATAAGAAGTTGGTTCGTCCTTCCAGTGGTTTGTTGGGCTGGACGAGCTAGTTCCGCGCTATATCGCCAAGTCAAAAAAAAAAATTAAAAACAAGGAAAAGAGTAGATCCCCACTCCTGTTGTTACTGAACAAGGCAGATTTCAACCCTGATGAAGATGATAGAGTTTGTCATCAAAATGTTGGTTAAAAACAATACCTGTATCTAGCTGGAAGCCCAAGAAGAGTTCATTCATGTGACAAATGAAGCTAAAGTTTTTTTAATATAACAGCCTGGAGCCAGGCCCTTCAGCCCATAGCATCCATGCCCACCCAAGCTAGTCCCACAAAGTACACTGCAGATGCTGTGGTCAAATCGACAAGAACAAACATGCTGGAGGAACTCAGCAGGTCAGGCAGTGCCTGCGAAGGGGGATACACATTTGCCATTTCAGATCAAGGCCTTTCACTGGGACTGAAGGAAAGGGGGCAGGAGCCAGAATGAAAAGGTGGGGGACAAGCTAGAAGGTGATGGGTGAGACCAGATGAGGAGGTGGGGAGTGAGGATGAAGTAAGAAGCCAGGAGAGGTAAGGGGCTGAAGGAGAGGACAGTGGACCATGAAAGGGAAGGAAGAGGAGAACCTGAGGGAGGTGATGGGCAGGTGAGAAGGGATTGAGAGGTTGACTAGAATGGGGAAATGGGGAGGAAAGACCACTAGAATTTAGAACAAACAATATCATGGCAGCCTGTGACTCACTGTCCTTCCAGGACATGCCCTCTTTTCATTGGTACCATCAGGATGGAAGTACAGAAGCCTGAAGGCACACACTCAAGGATTCAAGAACAGCTTCTTCCCCTCTGGTATTCGATTTCTAAATGGACACTGAACAATTTATAGGAAAAAGGGAATACATTAGAATGTTATGAAAAACTGTACATTAACATTTGGGTCAGCACAGTAGCTAACACTATTAGAGCACCAGCAACTAAGTTTAATCCCACCTGTCTGCAAGGAGTTTGCTTGTTCTCCCTCTGGCTGTGTAGGTGCTCCAGTTTCCCGGAGAGGTACAGGTCAGTAGGTTAATTGGTCACATGGGTGTAATTGGGCGGTATGGGCTCATTGGGTCCAAAAGGCCTGTAACCGTGTTGTATCTCTGAATGAACAGACAAATGACTGATAACTAATGTGAAAAAGACAAACTGTGCTGGAGGAGCCCGGTCCTAACTCACTTAACTCCAGTAACTTAAAAATCCTGTTCCAATACAGGTGTTGCCAAAACCCAAAACAGACCACAGGAGGTGTGCTCTCAGTGGCTAGTCTGAAAGTCTCTAGGCAGCATTTCTCAAATTAATAATATCCATATTTGGCTGATGTACTTATTCCAAGAAAATAAACAAATTTCACCGTGTCCAGTCAGCAATTTCTCACTTTTGGTTAGGCCAAAAGGGAGTCCTTTGGCTACAGTTGTTCCAAATAGAGTCACAGCACTACAGTGCAGAAGCTGGGCCTTGAGCTCATCTAGTCCATGCCAAATTGTTATCCTGGAGTCGGCGAAGAGAAAGATAATGTCCACAGTTAATCAATCAGCACAGAAGCTACTGTGACTCTGGGTAGACATGTTCAGCCAACTTCTATAGGTGGACCAAGAAGACTCGGGCAAGGACTTTGCCAACAACACTCAGGAGGGAGGTGCCCTAGTAGTTGTTACAAAGAAAATGTTTTACTGTTGTTAGAAAACAGTAAAAATAGGGTTAATGCAAGTTGGCTTTTCCCCCACTGAGGTTAGTGAGATTAGAATTAGAAGTCGTGGGTTAAGGATGGAAGGTGAAATATTTAAGGTGAACCTGAGGGGGAATAACTTCACTCAGAGGGTGGTGAGTGTGGAATGAGCTGCCAGTGGAAGTGGTGGATGCAGATTTGATTGCAACATTTAAGAGAAGTTTGGATAAGTACATGGATGGGAGGGGTAAGGAGGGATATGATCCAGGTGCAGGTCGATGGGATGAGGCAGAATAATAGTTTGGCACAGACTAGCTGGGTCAAAGGGCCTGTTTCTGTGCTGTAGGCCATTAAACCCTGGAATAATTGAACAATTCCATAAACTGATCTTGTAGCAAAATGGTTTAGTGTCTAAATGTCATTTGATGCATCCAAACAACTCAATAAAGTTGTAGACACAAGGAAATCTGCAGATGCTGGAAATTCAAACAACAACACACACAAAATGCTGGTGGAACACAGCAGGCCAGGCAGCATGTATAAGGAGAAGCACTGTCGACGTTTCGGGCCGAGACCCTTTGTCAGGACTAATAAAGTTGTAGTTTTGTATTGAATTGAATTGACTTTATTTCTTACATCCTCCATATACTTGGAGTAAAAATCTTTACATTACTTCTCCATCTAAATGTGCAATCATAGTAATTTATAATAAATTGAACAGTCAATGTAACATAGAAATACACTCAAATCAGAGTGAGTTCATCAGTCTGATGGCCTAGTGGAAGAAGCTGTCCTGGAGCCTGTTGGTCTTGGCTTTTATGCTGGGGTACCATTTCCTGGATGGTAGCAGCTGGAATAGATTATAATTGGGGTGACATGGGTCTCCAATGATCCTTTTTACACACCTGTCTCTGTAAATGTCCTGAATCATGGGAAGTTCACATCTACAGATGTGCTGGGCTTTCCACACCACTCCCTGTAGAGTCCTGCGATTGAGGGAGGTATAGTTCCCATACCAGGCAGTGATGCAGCCAGTCAGGATGCTCTCAATTGTGCCCCTGTAGAAAGTTCTTACAATTTGAGGACCCACACCAAAGTTACTCAACCATCTGAGGTGAAAGAGGCACTGTTGTGCCTTTTTCTCCACACAGCCGGTATGTACAGACCACATGAAGTCTTCAGTGATGTTAATGCTGAGGAACTTAAAGCTGTTCACCCTCTCAACCCCAGATCCATTGATGTCAATAGAAGCTAGCCTGTCTCCATTCCTACTGTAGTTCACAACCAGCTCCTTTTGTTTTTGCGACATTGTGGGAGAGGTTGTTTTCTTGACACCATTGTATCAGAAATGACTTCTTCGTTGTAGGCCACCTTGGTATTATTTGAGATTAGGCCAATCAATGTAGTGTCGTCAGCAAATTTAATTAGCGGATTGGAGTCATGGGTATACAGAGAGTAAAGGAAGGGGCTTAGTACACAGCCCTGATGGCACCTGTGTTGAGAGTCAGAGGGGCAGAGGAGAGGGAGCCCACTCTTACCACCTGCTGGCGATCTGACAGGAAGCCCAGGATCCAGCTACGCAAGGCAGGGTGATCCAGGGTTTCTGGTTCACAAGACCCTGACCGACTGCTGGGGGACAACATTGTCGAAGCACTTCTGAATGAAGTAAGTGACTCCATCCGTGAACTCGGAGACATCTTCATCATGGAAGACATACCAGTCGACTTCATTGAAGCAATCCCGCAGCATGAAAGCCGATAGGTCAGACCAACAGTGGATGGTTTTAACTATGGCCGCCTCTTGTTTCATCGTTACATCGGCAAAAGCAGGATCGAAGAGTGATCTGATTTTCCAAAAGCTGGGCAAAGGAGAGCTTTGTAAGCATTGTGGAAGGGAGTATAAACAGTGGTCAAGTGTCTTATCTCCACAAAGTACTGACAAAACTTCGGAGAGACTTTAATCAGCGATGCTCAGTTAAAGTTACTGGCGACGATGAAGGCAGCGTCTGGGTGTGTAGTCTCCAGTGTGATGATGGTCTGGTACAGTTCCTTGAGAGCCTGGTCAGTATCAGCCAGCGGCAAAATGAACACTGCTGTGATGATAACAGCCGTGGACTCCTTAGGCAGCTAGTAGGGTCCGCACAGCAACACCAGGTATTCCAGGTCTGGGGAACAAAAGTGTAAAACCCCCTTTACAAAAGGATTTGAGTGCATGCACATTCTGGGGGTCGCACCAAGCACTGTTGACCATAAAGCATACCCCTCCTCCTTTACTCTTCCCAGAGAGGTTTATCGACCTGTCCACCCAGAACAGGGAGAACCCAGAGGGCTCGATGGCACAATCCGGTATCTCCTCCATCAGCCAGGTCTCCACGAAGCACAAAACGTTACATTCCTTTGTTTCCTGCTGGAAGGAGATTCTGGCTGCGAGTTCGCACAGCTTGTTGTCCAGGGGCTGAACATTAGCCAGGAGCACGCTAGGAAGTGACGGACAATTTGCACGCCATCTTAGCCTCACCAGGACCTTTTCCCTCACCGCCAGTACTTCTTCAGAGGTATTGGTGGTGTAAGAGATGAGTCTTCCATGGACAACCCAACAAGGGAAATAACTCAAAACCTTACAGCAAAGACTTTCTAGTCAAATGTTTCAGACTGAGACCCTTCATTAGGACTGGAGTTATTCTCCCCCTTCCCCATTTTTCAATTCCCCACTGTGGCTTCTTACCTCTTCTCCTCACCTCCTATCACCTCCCTCTGGTGCCCCTTGCCTCTCCCATCAGATTCCTTCTTCTCCAGCCCTTTGCCGTTTCCACCTATCACCTCTCAGCTTCTAACTTCATGCCCTCCCCCACTCACCTGTCTTCACCTATCGCCTGTTAGCTTATCCTCCTCCTTCCTTCCCCCCACCCCCATATTCTGGCATCTTGCTCCTTCCTTTCCCTTCTTGAAGGAAGATCTCAGCCCAAAACATCGACTGTTTATTCCCCTCCATAGATGCTGCCTGACCTGCTGACTTCCTCCAGCATTTTGTGCGTGTTACTCTGGATTTCCAGCATCTGGAGAATCCTGTGTATTTTTTTTTTAGTCAAATATAGTTGTGGAGAAAATAAAACTCATCCAAAAATTCTCTGACTTCACCAAGCAACAATTAATCTGAGGACGTGCTGGCTCCTAGGGAAATAATCTGCTATATCTTCCGCTTCTTTAAGAATGTGGAAGTGTCAGAGGCAACCCAACAAGGACAAATAACTCAAAAGGTTGTCCAGATGGTGTCTGCAGCTCAAAAAGCAGGTGTAGCTGTGCAGAATGCTCATAGCATCTTTACCAGAGATATTGCACTTTTTTAAAAAGCGGACTCATTGCTTGGAGGAGCTGCAGGTCAACTTCCACAACCCTAAACTCCCCTCCAAACCTCCCTTATTTTCTACCTTATCTTCATTCAATTAAATCTAAATACCTCCCTCTTTAGACGTAGAAGCAGAATTAGTCCATTCAGCCCATCCAGTCTGCTCTACCATCCCATCATGGCTAATTTGTTACCCCCTCAATCCCATTCTCCTGCCTTCTTACAGTAACCTTTAATGCCCTTACTAATCAAGGTCTGTCAACCTCAGCTTTAAATATACCCAATGACTCGGCCTCCACAGCCGTCTATAACAATGAATTCCATGGATTCACCACCCTCTGGCTAAAGAAATCCTCTTCATCTCTGTTCTAAAAGAATGTCCTTTTCTGAGGATCACATACACACTCTTGTTTATCTCCCTCAATAGATGCCGCCCGGCCTACCAAGTTCCTGTGGCATTTTGTGAACATTGCTCTGGAAGACCCCACTGGCTGGTGTGGTGGGTGTAGCAGATGACCTTTACACATGCAAGACGTCAACTTGACAACCAGACTAGAGAAGACAAATGTTTTTGCTACTGACGCAGTCACTTTCTCTTTTACTTTCCGCTTCAGCGGAACACCACTTTCCACAAAGTATACAAGCAGCTCTCCCCTTCCCTGATACATAAATGGTACCTGTGTGGCAGTTAACAGTGCTATTCCTAAGTCACTCAATTAGATGCTCCCACATGGGAGGGGATCACATTCTGTACAAGCTTGGTTATCAGTGAAGTTCCATTGAATAGCCTGCATGCCATCATACTGGTGTGTAGCCTTCATTAGCCCTCATAGCAAACAAAACAGTACCCAAACTTCAAAATCCACTTCATTAACTTTAAGAACATCCATTTACTGTACTGAGGTTAATCACTAGATCTCACAAACTGCAGCACATTACCTGTTTTCCCTTCCTTAATTTTTTTAAAATCTTACTGTAAAGAACAGCTTTTCCCTTCCTTAATTCAATGTACTTATTTTATCTTCAGTTTATATGATGCTTCAATTATAAAGTCATACTGCTGGTCTTCCCTCACTGATATCTCTTACAGCCATTGCATAGACAGAACATTCTGTACAGAAAAACTCTATACCTGACTGGAAACATCCACTGATATTCCCCAGCCCGTTCTGACTCAGCTGACATCAGTTAACTAGTTCCAGCTGGGTATCTAATTACCCGGCCAGTTAATTGTCTACTTGTCTACCACTTCAAATGAAAGTAACTTGGTTAAGACCTAGTTAAGCTAAGTTAAACAACTAAGTTTTTAAAATAAAGTCTCTCTTTTCGTTGCCCATGACAGCTACCCTATAATTTTCTAAAACACTGATCCCTCTTACATTTCTTTATGCCTCAAGCTTTGTGGCATTTGGAAATTGTACTTCGAGATTCAATTTTATTTATCATGTATACATCGAAAGTGGAATGAGCACCTCCACTCCATCCACCAGAAAGCAGAATTTCCAGGTGGCCAAACATTTTAATTCCCATTCCTGTTCTGACATATTGCTCCTCAGGGTGGAGGAGAAACACCTTATATTCCATATGGGCAGCCTCCAACCTGATGACATGAACATCGAAATCTCTTCTGGTGAAAAATATCTCCCTTCCCTTCCCTTCCCCTCTTCTATTCTACCTCTCTGGCCTCTTACCTCTTCTCACCTGCCTATCACCTCCCCCTGGGTCCCCTCCTCCTTCCCCTTTTCCTATGGTCCACTCTCTCCTCTCCTATTAGATTCCTTCCCGTTATCTTTCCCACCCACCCTGCTTCACCTATTGCCTTCTATCTGTCCTCCTACCCCTCCCTCATCTATTTCTTCTGGCGTCTTCCTCCTTCCTTTCCCGTTCTGATGAGGGGTCTCGGCCCAAGACATCCACTGTTTATTCATTTCCACAGATGCAGCCTGACTTGCTCAGTTCCTCCAGCATTTGTGTGAGTTGCAGTCGACTGTGTCGTTTGCATTAACAACTGACAGACCCGAGGGTGTGCTGGGGGCTGACAAGCATCTCCACACATCCCAGTGCCACCATAGCATGCCCACAGTGCTCAACAGAACAACACAGAACACAACAACCAAAGGGTGGGATGGGAGCTGACAAGTGTCGCCACATATTCCAGTGCCAAAGTAGCATGCCCACAATGTCTGGCAGAACGCAACAAGCAACAAAAACAACAGCAAAACAAGCCCCATTCCTCCCTCACACCCACACACATACAGTCCTTTAACAACACGTACAGGCAAGTTCAAGTTATTCATAACTATGTTAAGAATAAGTAATAGTCTGAATACAGACTGGGAATTACATTGTACACTTCTTTTCAGCACAATGTATTGATTAGATTAGCTTTATTTGTCACATTTATTTATTGTGTATTTATTATTATTTCTTCTTTTTCTATTTGTACAGTTCATTGTCCTCTGCATTCTGGTTGAACACCCAAGTTGGGCAGTCCTTCATTGATTCTGTTATGGTTATTATTCTATAAATTTGTTGTGAATGCCCACAAGAAAATTAATCTCAAAGTCGTATATGGTGACATATTTGTTTTGGATAATAAATTTACTTTGAACTTTGATTTTTTGAACATGAACATCAAAACATACAGTGAAATGTGTTTTTGCCTTAAATCAGATCAACAAGGATTGTGCTGGGCAGCCTGCACACGTCACCATGACTCTGATGTCAACATAGCATGCCACAACTCACTAACCCTAACCATACATCTTTGTAACGTGGCAGGAAACCGGAGCACTCGGAGGAAACCAACGCAGTCATGGGTGGGGGGGGGGGGGGTGGAAGCATTAAACTGCCTACAGGGGAATGGTGGGATTTGAACCCCAATCTTACAGCTGGCGCTGTAAAGCATTTCACTAACCACTACAGTACCATACCAGTTAGCACAAATTTATACAGGTCTAATATAAGCTATTCAAGGTACAATATATGCAGTTTTCCTGTCCCCGGCACCACCCTGAGTATACATACAATTGGAGGATTATGGCAAGGCTTGCACCCTAACCCCCCTTGGTAAAATTGAAAACATGCAATCTAAATCTTTGACTTTTCCATTTAAAAAGTGCCACTGGACTTTTGATAACCATCCCTTTGTCAGTTTTGGCTCCATCCAGAATCTGAACTCACCTTCCTTTGCTGAGATCATAGCACCATCTATTCGGCAAAGACTGATAATTTTTAGAAGTTGTAAATCTTGGATTAGGTTTAGAAAGGCCAGTTTTTAAATTTTATTTATCAACATATCCCTTCACCAGTGTATATCTAATGGGTTGCACTTCAAGAAAATCCAATATGCTAATTTGTCTGGAATTACAAACTAATTGCACTGATCTATTCAAAGGCAACACGAGTGAATCTGCAGATGCTGGAAATAAATAAAAACACAAAGTGCTGGCAGAACTCAGCAGGCCAGACAGCATCTATGGGAGGAGGTAGTGACGACGTTTCGGGCCGAAACCCTTCATCAGGAGTGAAGTAACATGGGATGGTCAAGGGGGAATCAGAAGTGGGGGGAGGGATGAAGTAGAGAACATGGGATGGTCGAGGGGGGATCAGAAGTGGGGGGAGGGATGAATGTCCTATTATTTCTGTCACTACACAGAACTTAGAACATAGACCATTACAGCACAGTACAGGCGCTTCAGCCCTCCATGTTGTGCTGACCATTTAACCTACTCTAAAGTCGATCTAACCCTTCCCTCCCACATAACCCCCTTGCTTTTCTTTCTTCCATGTGTCTACCCAAAAGTCTTGTAAATGCCCCTAATTTATCTGCCTCTACCACTACCCCGGCAGGACATTCCATATACCCATCGCTCTGTCAGAAATCTACCTCTGACATTCACCTATACTTTCCTTCAATCTTATTAAAGTTATGTCCTCTTGTATTAGCCATTTTCACCCTGGAAAAAGTCTGACTGTCTATTCCATCCATGCCTCTTATCATCTTGTATACCTCTGTTCTCATCCTTCTCTCCAACAAAAAAGACCTAGCTCACTCAACCTTTCCGCTATGTTTTGTAACTTCAAAACATTAATATAATTCAAAGGAAGATGCGGGAGTCTGGGAATGCAGGTCTAACTTTGAGTTTACTTTAAGTAAGACATGCACATATCACGTGGTACTGTGATAACGTATACAGTTCATGTGTTTATACATATAACCTGTAATGAATTATTGACAAAAAACAAGAATGCTTAATCAACCAAAACATATACAAGATTATTCAAATATTAATTAAATATTAGATACACAACACTTTCCTCATGCATTATGCCTTCTAATACAGGCAGCAGAGTGGGTCAACATTAGCACAGGTGACTTGAACTGTGCTACTGAATGATCGTGGTTTAAGATGCCCGCAAACATTGTCATGCAAATATTTTGTCTGCTAAGGGTCACACTATCTACGAAGTGTCTCATGAAGACAATATATTTACTCAATAGATACAGGGAAGTGTGGTAGCCTAGCAGTTAGTGTAATGCCTTACGACTCCAGTGATCAGGGTTCAATTCCTGCCGCTGTCTGTATGAAGTTTGTACATTCTCCCCTCTGCCATCAGATTTCTGAATGGACATTGAACCCATGAACATTACCTTTTCGTTTCTCTTTTTGAACTACTTATTTAAGTTAGCTTCATATATAAATCTTAACGTAATTCACAGTTCATTAAGTATTACAATGTACTGTTGATGGATGACAACAAATTTCACAACATATGCTGGTGATATTAAACCCGATTCTAATTTCTCATTTAGGATTCTGACCATGTGCGTCTCCTCTGGGTGCTCCAGTTTCCTCCAACATTCCAAAGACGTAGGGATCAGGGTTAATAAGCTGTGTTTGTGCCAGACACTATGGCGACACTCGTGGACTACCCCCAGCATGGATTCAGACTGCACACACAAAATGCTGGAGGAACTCAGCAGGCCAGGTAACATCTATGGACAAAAGCACAGTCGATGTTTCGGGCCGAGACCCTTCAGCAGGACTGTCAAATTTGAGCTTGAGCTGTCATTGGAGAGGGTTCAGAGGAGGTTCATAAGAATGATCCCAGAATGAAAGGATTAACGTATGAGGAGCGTTTGATGGCTTTGGCTCTGTACTTGTTGGAATTTAGAAGTGTGTGCGTGGGGTTGGGGGGGGGGGGGCGCGTAATCTCACTGAAACCTATTGAATGTTGAAAGGCCTAGACAGAGCAGATGTAGAGGGTATGTTTCCTATTGTCGGGTGTGGGGATGTTCTCGGATCAGAGGGTACAGCCACAATAGAACATTCATTCACAACAGAGATGAAGAGAAATTTCTTTAGCCAGAAGGTGGTGAATTTGTGGAAGTCATTCCCACAGAGAGCTGTGGAGACCAAGACATCGGGTATATTTAAAGCAGAGGTTGACAGATTCTTGATTAGTCAGGGTGTCAAAGAATATGGGGAGAAAGCAGGAGAATTGGGTTGAGATGAAAAATAAATCAGACGTAATGGAATGGCAGAGCAGATACAATGGGCCGAATAGGCTAATTCTGCTCCTATGTCTTATGGTCTCATGGTCTAATATTCCCCTTCTGATAAAGCCCATTTGGGTTTCATGAATAAACCAGGAAGGAGATTGACTCCATATTTATTGCCAGCTTCTCAGCTCGAATTTTACAATTGAAGCTTGTTAGTCTGACGGATTTATCACTCCTGTAAAAATGGAACTTTCTTCATCTTAACCAATAAGACAAGGCGAAGAGTCGGAAGTAGAAGGTAAACATGAAATATGAAAGCCACAAATCTCTGCTACCAGCCTTCAGCAAAAACCTGAGATTGTACTTGACTGCAATGGTAGGCAGTTCCACGTCTTATCTTCACCTTGCTTTCTTTATTTTCTGCCAACCTAATTTGTTGCCACATCTCCTGTAAGAGCACTGAGCCCATCTAAACTCAGTGGTCATGTTATTAGGGACAGGAGGTACCTAATCAAATTGCCGCTGAGTGTATTTCAGTCTGCTCATGGTCTTCTGCTGTTATAGCCCGTCCACTTCAAGGTTCAATGTGTTGTGCATTCAGAGATGCTTTTCTGCACAGCACTGTTGTAACCTGTGGTTAGTTGAGTTACTGTCACCTTCCTATCAGCTTGAACCTGTCAGGCCTTTCTCCTCAACGGTTCAAAGTTTGAAGTAAATTTTATTATCAAAGTGCATATATATCACCACATACAACCCTGAGATCCATTTCCTGGGGGCATAGTCGCAAATCTATATAATAGTATCTATAACAGGGTCCTAACAGGTTCAACCAAAGTGCAGAAGACAACGAACTATGCAAATAAATAAATAAATAGCAATAAATAATGAGAATGTGAAATAAAAAGATAAGGAGTCCTTAAAGTCAGATCACTGGCTGTGGGAACATCTCAATATATGGGCAAGTGAGTATAGTTATCCTCTTTTGTTCAAGAGCCTGATGGTTGAGGGTAGAAACCATGCTTGTACCTGGTGGTGCAAGTGTTGAAACTCTTGCACATTCTACCTGATGGCAGCAGCCAGACAAGAGCATGGCCTGGGTGGTGAGGATCTGATGATGGATGCTGCTTTCCTATGACAGTGTTTCATGTAGACATGCTCAGTGGTTGGAGGGGCTTTACCTGTGATGTACTGGGCTGAATCCACTACCTTTTGCAGGATTTTCCTTTCAAAGGCATTAATGTTTCCATACCAGGCCATGGTGCAGCCAGTCAATACACTATACATCTATAGATGTTTGTCAAAGTTCTTGATGTCATGCCAAATCTCCACAAACTCCTAATGAATAGGCATGCTGCTGTGCTTTCTTTGCAATTGCATTAACATGCACCTCCGAAATAGAAACACCCAGGAATTACTATGCCACCCTCTCCACCTCTGATCCTCTGATGAAGAATGACTCATGGATCTCTGGTTTCCCTCTTCTGAGGTCACCAATCAGTTTCTTGGTCTTGTTGAAATTGATTGAGAGATTGTTGTTATGGCACCACTCAGCCAAGTTTTCAATCTCCCCCCTGTATGCTAATTCATCACCACCTTTGATAAGGCCCACAACAGTGGCGTCATCAGAAAACTTGAATATGGTTTTGGAGCTGTGCTCAGCCACATAGTCATAGGTGTAAAATGAGTGGAGCCAGGGGGCTAAGCACACAGCCCCAACCTCCCTTTAACAAGGTGCTGTTGCTCACAGAACTGCCACTTACTGGATGCTTATTTTTTGTTTCTTGCACCATTTGCTGATAACTAGTGACTGTTGTGCATGAAAACCCAGGAGATCAGCAGTTCTGAGATATTCAAACCACCCCATCTGGCACCAATAAGCATTCCACAGTAAAAGTCACTTGGATCCCATTTCTTCCCCATTCTGATATGTGGTCTGAACAACTAAGCCTCCTGACCATGTCTTCATGCTTTTATGCTACATGATTGGCTGATTAGATATTCACATTATCGAGCAGGTGTACCTAATAAAGTGGCCACTGTGTGCACCTCATACAATTCTGGCAAGATTTTGACTCCTGCAATTCTGCTGTAATTATTTTTTATTGGATTGTATTTTAACACCACTAATCACACTTCTTCTAACACTAGGAAACATTTATTTCAATTGCAGAGCCAACACCTTTTTACTTTGATCAGGAAAATACTCAGACTTCAAACAGGGAAAACTAACATCTTAAAAATAACTCGACCCTCAAATATAATCACTCAATCAGGCATTCATTTGGCAAGATTCTAAACTCTGAAGTTCCTTCTTTAATGACTCTGTCTACCTCTAGGAGTGGCAAGATGGAGATATGTCTCTACCAAAGGAGGTGTAAGACGCTTCTTCCCACCACTAGTCTGAGGGTCACCCTTGGGACAATGTGAAGTACCTGTTTAGCCCTCCGTTCAGGGTCACATGAAGCTATGGGAGCAGGTGGTGGATGGTTGTATGGGCAGCTGGTACGTATCACAAGTCCTTGTTATGCGACCACTGACGCCAGGCAGACAATCTCTGAAGAGTATTGATAATGGCTGGGGTCACCCATCTTGTAAAGACACTGGTAAAAAGGCAGCAATGGCAAACCGCCTCTGTAGAAAAATTATTTCTTTCAAGACGTTTATGAAAGTCTACCACTGTACAGTAGTGTAGCAATTAGCGCAATGCTTTTTAGCACTAACTGTAAGATCAGGGTCCAATTCCACCACTGTCTGTAAGGAGTTTGTACATTCGCCCCATGACCGTGTGGTTTCCTCCCACATTGCCAGGACGTACAGATCAGGGTTGGTGAGTTGTGGGCACGCTATGTTGGCACCAGAAGAATGGCAACACTTGCAGGCTGCCCCCTGCACACACCTTGCTGGTTTGATTTGATACAAATGATGGATGTCACTGTATGTTTTGATATACGTGCGAGACAAATAAAGTTAAGCTATAAATCTTTACATTGATCGCTTGTTCAGTCTCCTTGTGTACTTTGGTAACAATTATTGCTTGTCAAATGCTCTAAAGAGGCAACTCGGAAATTCTCAGGCCAGGACCCCTCATCAGGACTGGAAAGGAAGAGGGAAGAAGCCAGAATAAAAAGGTGCAGAAAGAGGAAAGAGTGCAAGCTGACAGGCCCTATCCTATCTTTGTACTATATCCTTCACCCACAGAGTGATTTTTGAAGTCCTGATTTTCATCATTATCTAGATACGTGACGAATGTTCTTTCTGCTGTCCCCTCTTTAGTTCAGGCTCTCTCTTTAAACAGTGAAGCCAATTGTTCAGACAGGTTTTGCAGCAACTAGGATGAAACTTCCTTCGCCAGTTGGCAGGCTGCGAGAAGCCGGCAGGTCACGCTCTAAATCATGGTGCTGTTTAAAACTGGCAGGAGGACAAGGAACACAGCCAAGATGTGGCTGCCTCCACTCCGGTGTCTTCTGCAACTCATTTGACCCCGCACGATAGGTCGGTGGATTATGGCTACAGGTTCCCACTCCAAAGACATGGCTCCAGCACTGTTGTGATACACACCTGCACCGTCAGAGACAAAGGCACCATTAAACCACAAAGTGAGTGGAGAAGATTTACGAGGATGCTGCCAGGATTCGAGGGTCTGAGTTATAGGGAGAAGTTGGGCAGACTGGGATTTTATTCCTTAGTGCATAGGAGGCTGAGGGGTTGACCTTATAGAGGCGCATAAAAATCAGGAGGGGTGGAGGTAGGGTGAGCGCACATAGACTTTTTATCAGGGAAGGGGAACTAAAAACACAGAAGAAATAGGATTAAGTTGAGATGAAAAATTTAAAAGCGATCTGAGGAATCATTTCCGACTGGTTGTATCACCATCTGGTATGGAAGGGTGACTGACTGCACAGGATTGGAAAAAGCTGCAGAAATTTGTGAACTCAGCCAGCTGCATCATGGGCACTAGCCTCTCCAACATCAAGGATATCTTCAAATGGCGATGCCTCAAAAAGGCAGCATCAATCACCCAGGACAAGCCCCCTTCACATCAAGGAGGAGATACAGGAGCCTGAAGACATACACACACACACACACACACACTTTAGGAACGGCTCTCCCCCCACCTCCCACATCATCCAAGAGCGAGAAATGGCCTGAGGTTTGGTCAATTTAAGCGCAGAGCCAGATTGAAAAGGTTAGGGCGTCAGGCCAGAGGCGAGGCATGGGCTGGTTCCACAAGGTTTACTTAGCTCTGCATTGAATAGGGACTGTGGCCTGCAATGAGCAGGCACCTGGATCAACTGTGACTGGCTTCGTGCCCGTGAACTCAATTTTGTGCACTTGAATTCTGAATGTTACTTGTTTACTTTTATTGTTGGCACATCTCCCTCTCCCTCTCGTGACACAATGGCCATCACAGTTACAAGCCTCTCAAAAAAATAAAAATTGAGGGACAGCTTCGTCGAGCACCTCCACTCCATCCAACAAAAACGGAACTTCCTGGTGGCCAAGCATCTTAATTCCCATTCCGACAAGCCAGGTCTTGGCCTCCTCTTGTGCCAAGGTGAGGCCACCATGAGGGTGGGGAAGCAACACCTTATATTCAGTCCAGGTAGCCACCAATCTGATAGCGTGAATATTGATTTCTCCATCTGGTAAAAAAACCTTCCCTCCCCTCTTCTTCTATTCCTCACTCTACCCTTTTACCTCTTCTCACCTGCCAATCACCTCCCCCTGGGTCCCCTCCTCCTTCCCTTTCTCCGATGGTCCACTCTCTGCTCCTATCAGATTCCTTCCTCTCCCACACATCACTGTTCCTATCCACCTGGCTCCACCTATCACCTTCCTGCTATCCTACTTCCTCTGGCCCCATTATTCTGGCGTCTTCCCCCTTCCTTCCCAGCCCTGAAGAAGGGCTGTCTCAGCCTGAAATATCGCCAGTTTATTTATTTCCATAGATGCTGCCCGACCTGCTGAGCTCCTCAAGCATTTTGTGTTGCTCAAAAATTAAAAGTTTGGAAGGTTTATTGATTTTGTTCCATTTGCTTTCGTGGATTTATCCTGTTCATTTTCAGCAGCTGAAGACCGATCAGATTTAAGCCTCAGGACTTTTTGACTCACAAGGGGAAGTGCAATTAAAAACAACATTTCAGTTTCTTTCACGCCTGAAACCAGGCACAAGGCCAAGTCAGTCTCTATGACAAACTATAATCTGTCCACCAGATGTGGCACATTGCTGCGAAATAACTTTAGGCAGTCTTAGCCCAAGTAGTGGTGTACATTGATACAGAGGATATTAGCATAAATTTATTGGACTGCTGAAAGAGCTCAATGGGTCAGGCAGCATCTGTGGAGGGAAACAGGCAGTCACCATTTTTGGTCGCGCCCCTTCATCTGGACCGGAAAATGGAAGGGAGCCAGCTACTGGGTGCGGGTGTAATTGAAGAGGTGGAGAGGATCAGAAGTGTGCGGTGAGAGAGGTTTCACAGAATACATCAAAAAAAAGAGGAAAAGGGCGTACTTGAAGAAACCTCACAGTGGTTCAGCAAATTGGAGAGACTGCAGATACTGGAGTCTTGAGCGATACACAAAAAGCCATCCTGTTTTTTTCAAAGAATAGGGTTTCCCTTTCACCAACATTTATGCTGCCCTCAGTCACACCTCCTCCATTTCCAACATGTCTGCCCTCACCCATCACCTCTCTCAACTCCAAAATGACCACAACCTTGTCATTGTTTACAAGCTTGCGTGCCTCAATGACCTGGAGAGCTCTGCTGGCTGGAGACAGTGCCTTAAGCTTTGGCTCTTGGTAGGGTCACCCATGCCAAACAGGTCAAAGGATAGAGTCCAGACTCAATGGTCCATCAGTCCTTCAGGTTTGGGAGTTCAGCTCAGGGCTAACAACTCTGACTTTTCAAACAGCAATGAAAAATCATACATCTGAGTGTGACAGTATTCCTGAGTCTCCACCTGGGAATGGTGTGACTGACAGTAGTGAAAACCAAGAGGAAACTACTGGCATGATGAAGGAAATGCTGAGCACCACCAGAAATGGAGGGCTGTCAGTTTTGCCCTAAATGCCAGTGGTGTAACTGGCAGTACATAAGCCTTTCCTAAACATTCTGCTTCTATAACCAGGCTAGAGTTCCCCTTGCTCTTACCTACTACCTCAAGAGCCTCTTTATCCAGCACATCTTTCTCTCATTCTGCCATCTAACACAAGATCCTATGACTAAACATATCTTTCTCATCCCCCTCCACTTTCCACAGGGTTCAATCTCTATGTGATTCCCTTGTCCACTCCTGGCACTTATCCCAGGAGATCGGAGATTGGTCACAGATCAAACTGGAGGAACCAAGGGACCTGCTCAGATTTAGAAGTTCCTACAATAACCAAATCTACTTTAAAAAATTAGGAGCAGCACGGTAGTACAATGCTTTACAGTACAGGCATCTGGGGTTCAATTCCCGTCAGTAAGGAGTTTGTATGCTCTCTCTGTGACTGCATGGATTTCCTCTGGATGCTCCAGTTTCCTCCCACGGTCCAAAGACGTACTAGTGGCTAGGTTAACTGGTCATTGTAAACTGTCCCATGATTAGACTAGGGTTACATCGGGGACTGCTGGGCGGTGCCACTTGAAGGGCTGGGAGGGTCTATTCCACCCTGTATCTCAATACAAACAAAATTCTGCTTACCCGACTCTAAATGGTAAATAAACATCTGGTAAAGCCAACTAATGTGCTGTAAATTAATCCTGAATAAGTATTTCCTTAGGAATAGTATTGAGATATTCAAGGTAGTTATGGAGAGGTACAATTAGTGGACACATTATTAGGTACACCTGTACACCTGCTCGTTAATGCAGATATCTAATCAGCCAAATATGTGACAGCGACTCAAAGCATAAAAGCATGCAGACATAGTCAAGAGTTCATACCAACATCAGAATGGGGAAGAAATCTGATCAAAGTAACTTTGACTGTGGAATGGTTGTTGGTGCCAGATGGGGTGATTTGAGTATCTCAGACTGCTGATCTCCTCAGATTTTCATACACAACGGTCTCTAGAGCTTACAGAGAATGGTGCAAAATACAAAAATATCAAGTGAGCAGCAGTTTTGTGGGTGAATATACCTTGTTAATGAGAGAGTGAGAGGAGAATGGCCAGACTAATTCAAGCTGACAGGAAAGTGACAATAACTCAATAACCATGCATTACAACAGTGGTGTACAGAAGAGCATCTCTGATTACACAACATGTCGAACCTTGAAGTGGATAGGCTACAACAGCAGAAAACCATGAACATGCATTCAATGGCCACTTTATTATGTACAAAAGGTACCTAATAAAGTAGCCAATAAGAGTAAACACCTCCATCAGACCATCAATGTGGTACCAGACTTTGTTTGTAAGAGGTAGAGAAGCATTTTCAGTTACCCTTTGAGAAATGGAATAGTTGGGATGGGCTTTAGGACAGACAGATAGTTGGCTGGGAAACCTGATTTAATAGGACACATTTTATTTAGATAGCATCTTCATAATATTAAAGCCATGCGTCACTAGTTTGAAATACAAAACTGTATCTGGGGTTGCAAGATAGTGTAGCATTTAGTATAATGCTTCTCAGCACCAGCGGTCGGTAAATCAGGGCTCAATTTTCATGACTGTCTGTACGGAGTTTGTAACTCCTCCCCATGAACATGTGAGTTTTCTCTGGTTGCTCCAGTTTCCTCCAACACCGGTTAGGATTAATGAGTTGTGGGCATGCTATGTTGGCGCCAGAACATGGCAAAACTTCTGGGCATCCCACAGCAGGATCCTCGTTAATTTGATTTGACGCAAAAGATGCATTTCACTGGATGTTTTGAAGTTTCAAAGTATGACTGACAAATAAAGCTAATCATTAAAGTTTTTACATTGACCACACGTCCAGTCTCCTGCACTGATCCCTCCTTGTGTATTTTCCTTTAATTTTCCTTCAAATTATCAATTAGTATTTGGCAAATGATCCAAAGGGGCAACTCAGCATGTCAGAGGTACAATTAAAAAATCAAAATGAGTGTTGCTGAATGAAAATGTTATCAACTCCAACACAAACAAAATGCTGGAGGAACTGTTTCACTGTTTTGATGTTACGATTATGGATCCTATGATCCCCCGGGTCGTAGAGATGCTGTACAGATGAGCTCTGCTACAGGTGTCTCCATTTCTCACGGTTGTGGTCAAGTTCCTAGGTTGTGACAATGCTCGCTTCGGTCCACTCTGCAATGTTGTCTGCCCATATCTTCCGCTGTCTGCCCCTTTTTCTTTTCCCTTGTACCATTCCCTGAAGAATGGTCTTTGAGAGTCCACTTGATCTTGTTATGTGGCCACACCATCTCAGTTTCCTCTTCTTTACTGTGGACAGTAGATCTTCGTAGAGTCTCATGTACTTGGGGATGGTTCTTTGTAGTTTGTCATTTGAGACATGGTCTGTAAAGGAGATGCTGAGGAGCAAACTGTGCTTTCACCCCCTGCCCACTCATTGATGCTTTGGATTTCCAGCATCTTCAGATTTTCTCTTGTTTGTGATTGGAACCTTCTGAAGCAGCTCATTTCTACTGCCTGGATCTTCTTTCACAGTTCTTCTGTCAAAGTCCATGTTTTGCATGCCCACAAGAAGATGGAGAGCACAAGGGCATGCAGGAGTTTCAACTTGGGTCTGAGAGCGATGATGTTGTCTCTCCAGATTGTTTTTAGCTTAGCCAGCGTTGCTGTTGTTTGGGCTGACCTTGTGGACAATCTTGGAGATCACAAGGCATCACGGTGCTGGACCTGGCAAGCGCCCAATGGAATACCTTATAGTCAGATCAATTACATATTGGTGCAGAACTGGTTTCGGTCTGGGATCAAGAGAGCTGCAACAAGGACGTTTCGAGGTTCTAATAAATCTTTAATCTTTAAACCAGAAAATGCTGGAATGCTCAGCAGATACTGTCTGACACCTGAAGTGACCCTGGTATTTGATACTAGGCTAATGAGTGAAATCTGGTTCAAAACCCACATCTCCCTTATTGTACAAATTCATGGTCAATACTCCATTGTTGGGATACAAGAAACTCAGGACCTTCATTTTAAAAATTAGCTTCACGTACACATTGAAACATACAGTGAAATGCGCCAAAGACTAACACAGTCTGAGGATGTGCCTGGGGTAGGCCGCAGGTGTCATCACGATGCCAACGCCAACATAGCATGCCCACTGCTTACTAACCGTAACCTGTATGTCTTTTGAAATGTGGAAGAAAAGCAGAGAAGCTGGAGGAACCCCATGTGGTCACAGACAGCAGTGGGGACTGAATCCTGATCATTTTCACTGTAAAGCATTGCATTAACTGCTATGCTACAGCGCCACACATGTTTCAGTTATTTCACCATGGGATACAGACTTCACTGGTACAACATGGCCAGCATTTATCATCAGTTCATAAACTATCCTAAAATAAGTCACCTGCCGGGCACAATCTGTGAACAACCAGATGACCATTATCAAAATCCCAGACAAGTGAAGTTGGAAGGAACCAGATATATTTTTACATTTTATTTAGCTTCACGGTTTCCACTGATTTCAGCTTTTTCTTCATTTTTGTTTGTTTAATAACTCAATTTTATATTCTAATGGCAGCTCAAAGTTCTAAATAAATTTATTATGATAATGTCCCAAGTCCGATATTCAACATCCTGACTGATGAAGGCCAGCATGACGAATGCCTTCTTCACCACTATCTCCTTCTGACACCACAGATCGGATTAAATTTATTATCAAAGTATGCACTATATATGTCACAATACACTGCCCGAGATTTGTTTCTTTTTTATTTAAAGGTTCAGTGCAGAACAGGCCCTTCTGGCCCAACGAGCTAAACGCCCAGCAACCGACCTACCTAACACTAACTTAATCACAGGACAGTTTACAATGACTTAGTAATCTAGTAACCGGTACATTTTTGGACTGTGGGACGTAACCAAGGCACTAGGTGGACACCCATATGGTCATGGGAAGGACATACCACAGACAACAGAATTGAACTCCAAACTCCAACAACCCAAGTTGTAATAGCATCACACCAACTGCTACATTACCGTGGCATTCACAGTAGAACAACAAAATGCAAAAGAATCAGTGAAAATCTGCACACAAAGATCAAGAACCAACCAATGTGAAAATACAAAAATATAAAAGTGTGCAGAGATGGGTTAAGATTCAGGTTAGTTTGTTGTTTTATACACCAGTGCGCAATGAAATTCCTTGCTTGGGCGAAGCTCAGAGTGAACAGCGTACATGGCCTACAATACAACAATAAATACAGCAACAAACAGAAAACAATGGCATGCTGTGAAGCACAGTATTGAATCTGAAGTTACGCAAGAAGAAATGCCAGCGTGACAGTAACAGAATAACTAAGAGAGTGTGGTGAACTACATATACCTGTCTGGACACACCCCCTGATGACTGCTCCTGTGGCTCCTCCCACAGACCCCTGTATAAAGGTGATGGAGGTCTGAGCCCGGCCTCTCAGTCTCCAGGATGTAGTACGGTGGTCACTCACTGCTCGTTTCTTCTTCCAGTCAATAAAAGCCGATACCTCGCTTTTACGTCTCAGAGTGAGTTATTGATGGTGCATCAGAGAGGTTGAGTTAAGAGTCCGAAAACGCGACTGCACCACCGAGAAGAGGATATGAATGAGGTGTCTTTTTGAAGTCTGATAACAGTGGGGAAGAAATTATCTGGGCTTTCAAGCACCTGTATCTTCTCCCAGAAGGTAGAAGAGTTGGTCATGTTAGTTCTCCAGTAATGTTACCTCTTGGGCAGCATTAACTTTTGGAAAAGTCGGCAGATGCTGGAAATCCAAAGTAACAGACACAAAATGCTGGAGGAACTCAGCAGGTCAGGCAGCATCTATGGAAAGGAATAACAGTCAACATTTTGGGCCAAGACCCTTCGTCAGGACATGGTGCGCCCACCATGTTTATTGACATTTATAACTTCTTCATCGCTTCTTTGAGGTTTCTTTATTCCATCAGGAAATTGGATTGACCAATGATGGATATCAGAATAAACAAAGAACCGTTAGCTTTCTTTCTAACATAGGGAGGGTGTAAACTCTATTCAAAATAAATGAAATACCTAGAATACGTACACAACGCTGGAAGAACTCAGCAGGTCAGGCAGCATCCGTGAGAAAAGAGTAGCCAACGTTTCGGGCCGAGACCCTTCATCAGGAATGGGGGGGGGGGGGGGAAGAGAGGGCCGAAGCCCAGTAATAGAGATAGGGGAGGGGGTAGGGCCTAGAGGTACCAGGTGGAAGACCAATCAAACCAAATGAAATAGCTGCCTTTACCAAATATCACTGGTGCAATTACTATTGGCAATTTTTAAAGACACAAGACATATGAGCAGAATTAGATCATTCTGCCATTCTTTCATGGCTGATTTATTATCCCTCTCAATCCCATTCTCCTGACTTCCCCGTGACTTTTGACACCCTGTCTAATCAAGAACCTAGCAACCTTCGCTTTAAGTATACCCAATGATTTGGCCTCCACAGCCATCTGTGGCAATGACTTCCACAAATTCACCACCCTCTGGCTAAAGAAATTCCTCCTCATCTCTGTTCTAAAGGAATGCCCTCCTCATCTCTGTTCTAAAGGTGTGACCTCCTCATCTCTGTTCTAAAGGTTGTGCCCTCTGGTCCTAGACTCCCCCACTATAGGAAACATCTTCTCCAAGTCCACTCTATCTAGGCCTTTCAATATTCTGTAGGATTCCGTCAGATCCCCACTCATTCTTCTGGATTGCAGCACATACAGGCCTGCAGGCATCAAAATCGACTCGTATGTTAACCCTTTCATTCCTGGGATCATTCTCGTGAATTATCACTGGACTCTCTCCAATGCCAGCACATCATTTCTCACATAAGGGGCCCAAAACTGCTCATTTTATTCCAAGTGCAGTCTGACCAATGCCTTATAAAACTTCAGCATTACATCCTTTGTGTGCTATATGAGTAAACTTTACAATTTTATTTTGATGCTGAGCGTAGATCTGTAAATTCCCATCCAAACTTTATTCGTAAAGGGCATGTGGGTGTAGATTACATATGGCTCTGTTGCTATGGGTTACAAATCCTTTAAGCTTTGCTTGCCATTTTGAATTAAAATAGAGTGATTGGGAGTGAGGTAGATTTGCAGCCTATAGAACCAAATGTGATGTGACTGAGAGTGAAAAAGCTAGCAGCCATGAGAAAATTTCAAATGGAATTTTTAGCTTTTGATATTTCCACACTTAAAAATTTTCTCCAAGAGGACCACAACCTTGTCGTGGTTTGGAGGTTTGCATGCCTAAATGACTTGGAGAGTTACGTTGGCTGGAGTCAGGGCTTTATGTGTTGGCTCGTGGTAGGATCACTCAGCCAAACAGGTCAAAGGGTAAAGGACAGACTAAGAGTAGCCCACGAGACCACCAAGTCCAGGGGCTCAGTTCAGGGTCAATAACCCTGACTGGCAAAACAAAATTGTTATGGAAGCAGCAATGAAGAATGAATCCTTCTACATTTAAGTGTGGTAGTATTCCTGACTTGCATGACTGACTGTAGTGAAAACCCAGAGGAAGCTACTGACATGATGAAGGAAGCCCTGAACATTGCCAGAGATGGAGGACCTTCATTGCTGCCCTAAAAGCCACCAGCATTACAGGCAGAGGACACTTAACAATTTATTCACACATTAAGTTGTCCTGACGAAGGATCTCAGCCCGAAACATCAACTGTACTTCTTCCTATAGATGCTGCCTGGCCTGCTGCATTCCACCAGCTTTTTGTGTGTGTTGCTTGAATCACACATTCTGGCAGTTTTGTTTATTTGCCACAGGGTTCACATGTCCCTGACCAACAGAGACTTAACTAACACAACAGCTAAGGGACTTGAGTCAACATTACCTACTGGGGTTTCTTGTGGGCTCAGGCACAGCAGTTGTCATACCAACCCATGATGCATCCGGATAAACTATTTTCAGAGGTGGATGGATAAAAATTGGTGAAAGTCAAAGGGGGCGCACTAAATTTCTTTGACCCCCCCCCCCCCCCGAGGAAGTAGAGGCGCCAGTGTGCTTTTGATGCCGTGATGTGTCACAATGTCTTTGAGACAAATATGTTACCAGCTGAGCCATTGTTAACTGTCCATGCACTAGTTATTAAATCAATCAACTTCAATTAACCATCTCATTTTGACCCTCACCTTTACACTCCATGGCTACTTTGTGCCCAATACTTTGGCACCTCCTGTGCCTAATAAGTGGTCACTGAGTGTATGCTCATGGTCTTCTGCCTCTGAAGCCCATCCACTTCAAGGTTCAATGTGCTGTACATTCAGAGATGCTCTTCTTCACACCACTGTTGTAACGTGTGGCCATTTGAGTTAGTGTTGCCTTCCTGTCAATGAAGTAGTCTAGCCATTCTCATCTGACTTCTCTAATTAACAAGATGTTTTTGCCCACAGGACTGTTGTGCGTGCAAATCCCAGGAGATCAGCAGTTTCTGAGATACTCAAACCACCCCGTCTGGCACTAATGACATTCCACTGTCAAAGTCACTTAGATCACATTTCTTCCTCATTCTGATGTTTGGTCTGAACAACAGAACTTCTTGCCCATGTCTGCATGCTTTTATGTATTGAGTCGCTGCCATGTGATTGGCTGATTAGATATTTACCTTAACCAGCTGGTGTACAGGTATACTTAATAATGTGGCCACTGAGTGCAGGTCCCTATCAATTTCTTAAAAGTTCTGAAAAAGTTGTATTTACATAACATCATGCCTAATTTCAAGAACATTGCATTTATACAACCAAAAAAGTACATTTTGAAATATTGTAACATGTTCTAATGTGGGTCACACAGCTTGCCCTTGGAGCTTGCAGGACCTATCCATTTCTGGCTGTATTGTATTTAGCGGCACGTTTATTATGGCAACCTGTCAGGTGGGATGGAGCATGGTAGAAGTATAGTTACGTATTCATACTTTGACTCAGTTAGTTGTTTAGTTTAGTCTAGTGGAGAGTGAGAAAGCCACAGGAAATGATATTCTTTTGTTGACCGCTGATTGATCAAGCTTGGGTTGCCATATTATGATCAAATAAACCCATTTTAAAATCAGATATACATGCATCCTCATAAAGACATCAAAATATCACTTCCCATGTCACCCTCTGAAGCAAAGTGCAAAATCCTGCCTAGCATTCAAATTCGCCAATATCAGTGTGGTATGGAAACTTCACTGTGGCAGATGGGGAGGTTCTACATCAGGTTGTCAAAACTGCCCAATGCATCACCAGCACACCCGCCATCAAGGACATGTACACAGAAAGGTGCTGGAAAAGGGCCAGTAACATCATGAAGGATCCCACCGACCCTGCTCACCGACTGTTTGTCCCATCCCATCAGAGGGGAGGCTGTGTGGCATCCATTCCAGGACCACCAGACTCAAAAACAGTTACTTTCCTCAAGCAGTAAGACTGATCAACACCTCCACCCACTAACCCATCCCTCCACACCCCCAACACCACTGCTTTATCATTTCCTGTCAGAGTCACCTTATGTACAGACATTCCTGTTGTGTCTGGTCATTGGTTATTTGTCTGTCTTTGTTTTCATGCAAGAAAATGGCTGCAAGAAAATTAACCTCAGTTACTTTCCCCAAGCAGTAAGGCTGATCAGCACCTCAAAACACTAACTCTACCACTATATATTATTTCTTATCAGTCACCTTATGTACAGCTTAGTGTCACTTTATGGACATACAGTCAATCTATGTATATAAGCTATAAAGTATTTGTATTTATTATGTGTGTTTTTAATCAATATCATTGTGCTTTTTATCTTTTGTGCTGTATTGGATCTGGAGTAACAATTATTTTGTTCTCCTTTACATATGTGCACTGGGAATGATATTAAAAATTGTATCATCCTGAATCCTGAAACAATAAAGTTGACCTGTTACCATCAGATCTGTAGCAGTTACTTGAAAACAAATCAAAACTGGTGAGAGACTAAGCCAGGGCAATCGACACTGTATGACGCATTTCCAAATAACAAATTTCCAAATCAAAAGAAGTACATACAATACCGCTTAGTATAGTTAAGACTGCTTACTACATTAATTTTGCTAACTAGATCTCTAACTAGAATGCGAACATGATTGCTAACCACTAACTAGATTGCTAACTTCACTTCGTTATGTTAATTGGAACACTATTCAATCGCCAATTAGATTGCTTAGTTGCCCTAATTTGAATGCTAAGATCACTCTATCATTAATATAGAATGAATGACAGAAAAACACCAGAACCCCAAAGCCCCCTCCCACAAACAGGCAGTAGCAAAAGTATCAAACCTCCCCCTTCCCTCCTCCTCCCCGCTCTAGCAAAAGCATCAACCCCTCCATTACCCACCATGCAAGCATTATTAAGCCGCCAAAGAACATGATCTAGAGTCTATCAAAAACTACCATCCATCCCAACAAATAACAGTTATTACCTTTTAACCATCTGGCTCTTGAACTGGCGTGGATAACTTCACCCACCAGTGACTGAAGTTATTCGGAACTGATTCAGTGATCTACAAACTCACTTTCAAGGACTCTTTGCAACTCATGTTCTCATTATTATAATTTGTTGCACCTTTAGTTTCTTTTGTACATTTGTCAGTCTTGATTTATGTATATTTTTCAATAGATGTTATTGTACTTCAGTTTTTCTGCAAATGCCTGCAAGAAAATGAATCTCAAGGTAGCATATGGTAATGTATACCGTGTATGCTTTGATAATAAATTTATGGAGAACAGAAGAATGAGGGTCTCTGTCCTGCTCAGTGACTAATTGCTACTGCCTTGATACATTCAATCATCCTAGCCCTCTTGAACTGATACACTGAAGCTGATTGACTTCAGGTGTGAGTCAGACAAATGAGATCTTTTCCGTTCTTGATATTTAAGTACAGTCCATCAGGTCAACTGCCATTGCAGTCAATGTCAACTTAACTTGGGTGAGGTCAAAGATCCCTCTATTTTCTGGTTCCAATATTTAATGTTTTTTTTTTAGTTTTTGCCAATTCTCAAAGAAATCCCATCAGACATCTTCCATCCAGTTCATCTTCATGGTGTGTTGTGTCAGGTAGGCTAACAGTGTGGTCAAGGATGCCTGCCACCCTGGCTATTCCCTTTTCTCTCTTCTCCCATCTAGGAGAAGATATAGGAGCTTGAAACTCTGGACGACCACACTCAAGAACAGCTTCTTCCACAATGCTATCAGACTCCTGAACAGATCATCTCCTTCAAATCTCTTTCCCGGTGGCGTTCCCATGTGCATTCCAAAGAGAAAAGCCCAAGCTTACTCAACCTTTTCTCCTAAGACATGGTTTTTAATCCTGGTAGATCTCCTCTGCATCCTCTCTAAAGCAACCACATCTTTCCCATAATGAGGCAACCAGAAATAAACACAATATTCCCAGTGTGGTTTAACAGAAATTTTACAGAGCTGCAACATTACCTCACAGCTCTTGAGCTCAAACCCCTGACTAATGAAGGTCAGTGTACCATACGCCTTAACCATCCTATCAACTAGTGTGGCAACTTTGAAGGATCTATAGACTTGGACAAAAAGATCTCTCTGTATGCCCACTCTGCTAAGAATCCTAATATGAATGGTGATATAATGGAATGAGGAAGTCAGTCAAAAACAGCAGAGTGCAGCAAACAAGGATGAGTAAAGGAATTGAGGAGGGTAAAAGTAGGACACAAAGGAAAGATTCCGAGATCTGGCATTCGGGAGATATACACATCAGCAAACACATGGCATACCTTTTCTCTGCAAGGAGGAGCCATTAGCATTATGAACGAACCTTCCCATCAGTCCAACAATCTCCTTGACCCGCTACCGTCAGGCAGGAGGTACCGTAGCACTAGGACAAGAACTGTTCAGATGGGAAACAGCTTCTTCCCCCAGGCTGGGAGACAACTGAACTCCCTGTCACCACCCAGGTCTTATCATATATGAAGAGCCAGTAGTGTTATACTGTCAATTTTTGAACTTGTGTTGTAAAAGCACTTTAGTACTTGTTAATTTTTTTGTGGTAATATTACTATGTGTTTGTGTGGGTTATATGTACTGTGTTGTTCAACTTGGTCAGGAGGAATGTTGTTTCGTTTGGTGGTATACCTGTGTACGGCTGAGTGACAAACCTAAACTTGAACTTGAATTGATTCACGAGGACATTGCTGGAACTGGAGGACTTTAGTTATAGGGAGAGGTTGGATTGGCTGAGCTTGATTGCTATGACACAAAGTTCAGATCTAGTAGAGGTATATAAGGTTATGAGAGGCACAGAAAGGACCTAGAGCAGTACAGCACATTATCGGCCATTTGGCCCATAAGGTTGAGCTAACCTTATAACCTACTCTAAAATCAATCTAACCCTCCCCCCCCCCCCACCCAGCCCTCCATTTTTCTATCATCCATGCAGCTATCTAACCATTTCTTAAGTGTTTCTAGAGTATCTGCCTCTACCACCACCCCTGGCAGTCATTCCTTGCACTGACCACTTTCTATGTAATAAAAGCTAATGCTGACTCTTCTCCTAAACTTTCCTCCGATCACCTTAGAATTATGCCCTTTTGTATCAGCCATTTCTACCCTGGGGAAAAAATCTCTGGCTGTCCACTCAATCTATGCCTTTTATCACCTTTTATACCTCTGTCACCTCTCAGCCTGCTTCTCTCCAAAGAGCTCTAGGTTGCTTAACCTATCCTCATAAGACAACATCCTGGTAAATCTCCCCTGAAAAGATTAAGAAGGAGATCTAAGAAGCAAGAAGACAGATAATTATTAATTTCTGGAAAGCACTGCCAGATAAAGGGGTGGGGTCAGATATGATCGATGAGTTTAAGAGGCATTGTGACACAAAGTAAAGGAAGTGGAAATTCATGTGGAATATGTGTGAAGCGATTTCCTTGCATGCCAATGACATAATTACAGAGTTAATGCAGCCTGGGATCTCAGTCAGGACATGGTATTAACACCAGAGAGTCAGAAGGAATTCCAACTCCACTTTCCTTTAGAGTCAACAGGGATTGTGATCTAATCCAAAGTACAAGTTTAACATTGCACAGAAACGGACCCAGCTTGCTGTATGAATGCACATTTGTTCTTAATCTGCCCTTATTCCCTTTAGAAATCTACTTACTAAAAACTTTTAAGTTATGTTTCATTCCCCTCACAATTTCAAAGTTCAAAGTTCAAATTAAATTTATTATAGTCCAGTACATGTGTGTCACCATATACTACCCTGAGATTCATTTTCTCGCAGGCATTTACAATAAATACAAAGAAACGCAATGGAATTAATTAAAAGCTGCATGCAAACAAAGACAAACAAATAACCAAATGTTCCCACACTCCAAAGAGAAGAGCTCTGGATCGCTCAAACTACTCTCATAAGACATGTTCTATTCCAAGAGCATCCTGCTAAATATCCTCAGAAAGGACTAAAAGGAGATCAAGGGGGCAAGATGACCAATAGTTATTGATTCTGGTAGGCGCTGCCAGGTAACAATGACGATCAATGTATTTGTACAGGAGTATCTGTACATAAAGTAACTGGCAGGAAATAAAGCCATGGTGGTTGGGGGGGGGGGGGTGTTAGAGGTGGGTTAGATAGACAAGTACTTTATTGACTCCAAAGGAAATGACAGTGTCACAGCTGCATTACAAGTGCACAGATATAGATAGTAGAAAGAATAAAAATAAGTTACCACAGTCTAACAGGAGGAGGTCAACAGTTCCTTGGCTATAGGTTGACTCATTATAGAGACTAATGGCCGAGGGTAAGAATGACCTCATATAGCGCTCTTCGGAGTAGCACAGTTGTCTTAGTCTGTTACTGAAAAGTTTTCCTCTGTTCAGCCAAGGTGACATGCAGAGGGTGAGAAACGTTGTCCAGAATTGCCAGGATTTTCCGTAGGGTCCTTTGTTCTACCACAGCCTCCAGTGTGTCCAGTTTGACTCCTATAACAGAGCCAGCTTTTCTAATCAGTTTACTAAGCCTGTTGGCATCACCTGTGTTGATGACATTGCCCCAGCACATCACCACATGGAAGATTGTACTGGCGACAACAGGCTGGTAGAACATGTGAAGGAGAAGCCTGCATACTCCAAAGGACCTCAGTCTCCTCAGGAAGTAGAGGCAACTCCGGTCCTTCTTGTACACAGCCTCCATTTGGTGCACCACTCAAGTCTGTCATCCAGGTGCTTGTAGGTCTGTCATCCAGGTACTTGTAGGTCCTCACCACATCCACGCCATCAGTAGCAACAAAAAACAATGCAGGCTTAGTCTTCCTAAAGTCCATCACCATCTCCTTTATCTTACTGATGTTGAGCTGCAAATGATTCAGCTTGCACCATCCAACAAAGTCCTCCACCAGGGCCCTGTATTCATCCTCCCATCCTCCCTTGATACACCCAACTATTGCTGGGTCAGAGAATTTCTGCAGGTGACATGACTCAGTTTTGTATCTAAAGTCCAAGGTATACAGGGTAAATAGGAAGGGTGCCAATACAGACCCCTTTGGGACCCCAGTACTGCTTATAGCCATGTCTGACACACAGCTCTAGAGCCGTCCATACTGCCAGCCAGGTAGTCCATTAGCCAGGATACAATGGAAATACCAATCTGCATTGAACAGAGCTTCTCTCCTAGCAATGAGGGCTGTAGTTGTTGATCAGCCTTACTTCTTTGGAAAAGTAACTGTTTTTGAGTCTGGTGGTCCTGGCGTAGATGCTACATAGCTTCCTCCCTGAAGGGAGTGGAACAAACAGTCCCATGAGCAGGGTGGATGAGATCCTTCGTGATGTTACTGGCCTTTTCCCAGCCTGCACCTTTCTGTATTTATATCATTGATGGCAGGTTTCCAACATCTCTACCAAGAACTGTTTTTCTCTAGAAATAATTTCATTTAAATTTGCCTTTTGGCTCTTTATCACAAAGTAAAACTTATTTTGGTCTTCATAAAAATGCAATTTTGATTTAATGGAGGAAAATTGAATTTTAAGCAACAAATATTTTCTTCCCCATTTTAATCCACCAAAATGCACCTTATTGTATGGTATCACAGCAGAATATTTATTAAAAATGCAATAAATACTTCATTGGCTGAATGTGTAACAGTAATCATTCAGAGTGGCACTGCTATGTAATTGAAGTGACAGAAGATCAAAGTTTTTCACCGTGTCATGATCAATTAGAAAGGCAAACAGATTTTCAGCACACTACATGGGAAAATAAAAATAATCACAGAAGCACAGGATATTTCACAGGTAACTTAGGATTGGTGACAGGTCAGCCTTTCATGAGTGTACACAGCACCGTGCAAAAGTCCTAGGCACATGTATATAGCTAGAATGCTGAAGACTTTTGCACAGCACTGTATTTGTCAATGTGGAGCAGACAAGTTTGTTATTCTGGTGGGAGCAAAGAACGTTGGCGAAGGCAAGGGTACAGCATCATGGGAGGGGTGTGGGACAGGTGGCAGAGAAGGTGTGCCAGGGGCTAGGGGTGGAGCAGGTGCAAACACACCCAGCCCTGAGACACCAGGCCTGGTCATTTGGTTCCAAACAATTGGTTTATTTGCCTTACCAGATGACTCCACTATACTTCTGGCTCCCTCCCCTTCCCCTGTTCCCAACCATGATTCCCCTCTCCCTGCCCCCTTCCCACTCTCAGTCCACAATTGAGACCCATACCAGAATCAGGTATTTCATCACTCACATATGTCATGAAATTTGTCTGTTTTTACAGCAGCAGTACAGTGCAATACATAAACTTACTACAGTACTATGCAAAAGTCTCAGGTACCCTAGATATAATATGTGCCTGAGACTTCTGTGCAGTTCTGTAGGGGTCACAAACAAAATTTACTCACGAGCTTTTAACACAGGACCAAAGTAATGACAACTCCTCATGAGCAACTCAGCTCATTTTATGAGCATATGGTCAATGCCTCAACCTTAAGCACACTTATGATGGATCCTCAGTGTTGGTTACTGTTATCAAGTTCAAGTAATTCTTTGGGTTTCAAAATTTGACATGTGTTTTTAGAGCTGCTCTTTGGCACACTGCTGTTGTATTGCATGTTTATTTGAGTGATTGTCAGCTTGAAGTAGTCCTGCCATTCTCTACCAACAAGGCCATCTCTCATTAACAGGGCATTTTCACCCACACCTCTGCTGCTCATTCACTATTTTAGTTTTTCACACCAATCTCTGTAACCTCTAGAGACTGTTGTGTGTGAAAATCCAGGAAAGCAGCAGTTGCTGAGAAATCACCCCCCCCCCCAATCTGGCACCAATAATCATTCCACAGTAAGAGATACTTGGATCACATTTCTCTCCCATTCTGATGTTTGGTCTGAACAACAGCTGAACCTCTTGACCATATCTGCATGCTTTGATGCACTGAGTTGCAGCCAGATGATTGGCTGATTAGATATTTGCATTAACGAGCAGGTCTACAGGTGTACCTGATAAAGTGGCCACTGAATGCAAGTTTAATCAGGCTTATAATTACAGGCAGGCATAGGTTTTTGACCAGAGGTAAAAGATTTAAAAGGGACATCAGGGACAACTAAAGATTTAAAAGGGACATCAGGGGCAACTTCTTCACACAAAGGGGGTGTATATTTGGAATGAGCTGTCAGAAATAGTGGTCAAGGCAGGCACATTAGCAACAGTAAAAATACATCTGGATGAGTGCATGGATAGAAGAGATTTTGAAGGCTATGAGCCAAATGTGGGCAGATGAGACTAACTTGCTAGGCAACACAATTGGCATGGATGAGTTGCGTCAACTCATGAGACTTTATGACTAAGCAACAGACAATCTGCTGAAGTATCTCAGTGGGTCAGGGGTTATCTGCAGGAGGGAAGGAATTTCCAAAGTTTTGGGTTGAAACTCTCCCTCACAAGTTCTTTCTCCAATTGCAGTACAAGGTATAAGTTCAGGAGCATACACTTGTTGGGAAAGCATCACCACCGATTTTCCCAAAATCGAAACAGCTACAGTTGCTAAAAACAGAAAAGGCTGGAAACACTCAGTAGTCAGCAGCATCTGTCAGGAATCATTGAGGAGGCTAGACCAAAACACTGAGCAGCCGAGATGACACAGTGGTCAACGATCACTTTAATGGTAAACTGCAAAATAACAAGCCACAAAGGGCCATAAAACAGGAGAGAACAGATACTTAACTCACCAAGGTAACTGGAGATTAGGACCAGCCGGTTGAGGCTGGCTGGTTTGATGGCTGAACAAGGACTGTGATGAGAACTGGGTTTAAATAAGCTGCAGGTGATCAATTGGAAATGATTGGCAGGTGATTCCTGTCAGCTGGGTGGACAGTGAGGGGTGCCTGCCTGTGCAGACCTAACAGCACCTCCCCCTCCCCCAACAGCTGGTACCTGACAGCCCAGAGTGATCCAATGGGTCCGGTGGAATTCTTTGATGAGCAATGGATTGAAGATAAAACTAAATGGCTCCCAAGATCGCTCCTCCTTCTTCATGCATATTTGGAATGAGCGGCCAGAAATAGTGGTCGATGCCTGCACATTAGCAATAGATAAAATCCATCTGGATGAGTACATGGATAGGAGAGATTTCGAGGGCTATGGGCCAAACATGGGCAGATGGGACTAGCTCACTGAAAAACACAACTGGCATGGATAAGTTGGGCTGACTTTTGAGATTTTATGACGATGACTATGACTAACCAACAGACAACCTTCTGGAGTATCTGAGTGACTCAGGTGATGTCTGTAGGAGGGAAGGAACCCCAGGTACTGTGCACCCCACCCACGGCGATGTGAATTCATCAACCAGTGAACTGTGTGCACTGGACCACCTTCCAACATCCTGGGTTCTGGAGGTGCAGGCTCAGGTGGCCTGACTGGCACATGAACAACGGGCTTGAAGCAAGACACATGGAAGATAAGTGTGGTCCCGAGGGATGATGTCAGCTGGAGATGGTGAGCAACTGGATTGACGTGATGGGTAGATCTCGGGTGGGCTGCCAGGCACAGTCCATGGGCCGGCTGGGTGCTGCCAGCAGCAGGAGCATTGGCAGCCATGATGGATCTCTGTGCTCTTTTCCAAAGCATTTTGGCAGCGACAAACCAAATTTCTTGAGGACAGGACATCCACCACAGGGAAGAACAGGGGGTGGTAGCCATGAATCACTTCAAAGGATGACATACCTATGACAGAAGTGTGGAGAGTGTGGCACAGTTCAACAGCAGTGCACACTTTCTCTGGGTCCATGGCTATGCCTTCAAATGAAAGGACATAACCCAGGAAGGAAATGACTCAGGTGTGGAACTGGCACTTCTTTAACTTGCAGTGCAGTTAGTTTCTGAGGAGACGCTGAGGGAAGGGAACTATCCAGATGGAGCTTTTGGAAAAGGCGGGGTTTTTTAGGTGGGCAGTGTCCATAATGTTTTTTCTTGCCTGCATCTTTGTCCTGGACACATACAAGTCGTGGAGACAATGACCTTTAGGCTGAATTAGAGTGAATGGTTTAATTCCGCTCCTATATCTTGTGGTCTATCGTGAGGGACGAGGTATTGGTAAAAATAATGGGATGAAAGACAGACTAATTTCCTGGTGTTAGTGGCCTATATCTGAGGGCTTTTAAGGACATGGCTATTGAGATAATTCTTCAAGTTCAAGTTTATTGTCATTCAACCATACACAAGTATACACCTAAGTGAAACAATGTTTCTCTGGGACCAAGGTGCAAAGCACAGTACATATAGTATATATCACATACAGCACATAAAATAATATTACAGATAATAAAAAATTGTAGATGTACAAGTTGACACAGGGTGCATATAGGACATATAGTTAAATATACAACAGTATAATGCCACTGGCACTGTCATAAATAATGTATACTGGGTGGTATCAGGGTGTTCAGAAGTCTCAGAGCCTGGGGGATAAAGCTGTTACCCAGCCTAAGTCCTTGTTCCAGTACTGTGGTACCTTCTGCCTCACATTAGGAGGACAAAGAGATTGTGGGACAGATGGGAGGGGTCCTTGACTGTGCTGAGGGTTTGTGAACACAGAGCTTCTAGTATATGTGGGGAGGGGAAGAAAGAGAGACCCCACTGATTTTCTCAGCAGTTGTTACAATCCGTTGCAGAATAGAGCCATTGGTGGAAGTTCTTTAAAACTCTTGAGTTCAGGATGAAATCAATGGATTGGAAATTTGCAGTGGGACTCCCTTGTTCAAGAACTAAGACAAATAGTGAGTATATAACTAGTGGCCAATTAACACAACATCTGTAGTTAGCAAGTTGCTGGAGTCCACAATGAAGGTAGAAATATCTAATCCTTTAGAGATGCTTAATGTAATCTGCCCAGGTCAACATGGTTGAATTAAACAGAAATAGTGTTTGACAAATCTGGTAGATTCTTCAAAGATGTTGCAAGTGGAGTCAATAAAAAGAAAAATGTGGATGGTGTGTAGTTGGAATTCTAGGCTTGACAAGGTGCTGCATAAGATTTACCAGGATGCTGCCTGGACTAGAGAGCACGAGGATAGGTTGAGCAAGCTAGTGTTTTTCTCTTTGGAGCAAAGGAGGGTGAGAGGTGACTTGATAGAGGTGTACAAGATGATAAAAGACATGAATAGAATGGACAGCTAGAAACATTTTCCAAGAGCCGAAAGGCCTGTACTGTGCTGTAATGTTCTATGTTCTCTAAGAGGCTGATGAACAGGACACAGGCTTCAGTTCTTGCAGGAAGTGGATTAGCAAGGCTTAAAGATGGGTTCATCATCATCATTACGTGCTGTGTCATATGACGATGGCAACCATGGTCTCATGATAGTTCTTGACAAATTTTTCTACAGAGGAGGTTTGCCAGTGCCTTCTCCTGGGTAGTGTCTTTACAAGACAGGTGACCCCAGCCATTATCAATACCCTTCAGAGATTGTCTGCCTGGTGTCAGTGGTCGTGTAACCAGGACTTGTGATATGCACCATCTGCTCATTCGACCATCCACCACCTGCTCCCTTGGCTTCACGTGACCCCGACTGGAGGGGGCAATACAGGTGATGCACCTTGCCTAAGGGTGACCAGCAGGGTAGTGGAGGGAAGGATGACCTTACATTTCCCTTGGTAGAGACGTATCTCCACCCTGCCATCCAGAAGATGAGTTATCACATAGAAAACAGAGTGGAGATAAATAGGTCTTAATATGGAAAAACATAAGACATAGGAACAGAATTAGGCCATTCAGCCCATTGACACTATTCCACCATTCCATCATGGCTGAATTATAATTTCTCCACCTCCCCCCACCCCCATTCTCCTGCCTTGTCCCCATTAGCCTTGATGTCCTTACTAATCAAGAGCTTATCAACCTCTGGTTTTCCTTTAATGTAAAGACAGATTCAAAGAGATTCAGGACAGACATATTAAGGAAGGGGATTTGTAGAAGAGGAGATGGGACTGAAAAAAACATGGAGCCGGAACACCTTCAAAGGGCCGAATGGCTTATTGTGTGCTATATCAATTCCTTGGATAGTCTTTCTCCTGTTAAAAACTACAATTTGTAGTATTTTCAAATATCTGGTTTTCCCCTGACCTCTCCTTCATGTGAGAGAGAGGGAGATAGGGAGTGAAAAAGGGAGGGGGGAAGAGAGAGGGGGAGTGAAGATAGAGGAGGGAGAGGAGAGGATGAGAGAGAGGGGGATGAAGAGGGGGAAGAGAGAAAGTTGGAGGGAAGAGAGAGATGGGGAGAGAGAGAGGGTGGGAAGGGAGAGAGGGAGAGAGGGGGAGGGGTGAGGGGGAGAGGGGAAGGGAGAGAGAGGGCAAAAGAGAGGGGAGAGAAATCTAGCAATTTGAAAACAAATGCTATGGACTTTTTTTTTGCCTTTCTCATTCTGTTTGGATGGCTCGACATTGCCGGGAACACTGGGCAGATATCTGGCTGGCTTCTCCCGTCAGTCTCACAGGGGGGTTTCTGATCTGTCTTGTCAGAAAGCCAGGACTCTTGGCAAATGTGCGGTATCTGTCAACTATTACAGAGGCGGCACTGACCAGAGATCCTGCAGAAAACAACAAAAAAAAAAGCCAGCTTCCGTGAAACTCCTCCTTTTCTAAAAGAACTGTTTTATTTTCCTCGAACGAGCGTATTCCCCCTTTGCCATCTGATAACAATTAGCACTATGACGCATTTGCTTCTGTGGTTTGAATGATTGCTGTGCAGAGAAGCCCACAATATGAGGACGATACTCTACCTTTTAGTCACTCGCAAAAGTCCCTGGGTCCCGCTGTAAGAGTCAGCAGACGCTCTACTCCTCATATGTGGCCTGATAATACATTAAACTGGAAACAGGATTTACAAACAAGCACTTTCTTCAGTTTTCATATAATATCATATGAAAGCAGATTAAAAAAATTCAACTCCACTCCAAAAAAAACAAAGGGAAGAAGACTCTTCTGAGGCAGAATAAAAATATATATTAAAAATTATCTTTATTTGTCAGATGTACATTGCAACATACTGTGAAATGTGTTGTTTGTGTCAATGATCAAAACAATCCAAGGATTGTGCTGGAGGTAGCCCACGAGTGTGGCCACATTTGCAGCACCAGCATAGCATGCCCACACTTCACGAACCCTAACCTGTACATCTTTGCAATGTGCGAGGAAAGCGATGCACCCAGACCACGTGGTCATGGGGAGACTGTACAAACTCCTTACAGACGGTGCCAGAGTTGAACTCATGATTGGAGATCCTTGGTGCTGTAAAGTGATTATGCTAACCTCTACACTACCATGTTGCCTTGGCTGGTGCTGTACATATTTCTTTTTCCAAACTCTCATGTCCTGCTACTTATTTTAATTTACTAGTAACAAATTTCACAACATACAGTATGCTGGTGATATTAAACCTGATTCTGATTCTGAGCTAGGGAAAAAAATTTGCATTCATGTATCACATACCTGAAGTAGAAGATTGAGGGCAGATTTGATTGAGGCATACAAAATCACAAAAGGTGTAGGCAGGGTAAATGCAAGCCGGCTTTTTCCACTGAGGTTGGGTGGGACTACAACTAGAGGTCTTGGGTTAAGGGTGAAAAGTGAAAAGTTTAAGGGGAACATGAGAGGAAACTTCTTCACTCAGAAGGTTGTGAAAGTACAGAATGAGTTGCCAGCACAAGTTGAGCATGCAAAGTCAATTTCAATATTTAAGAGAGGTTTGGATAGATGGTAGGGATATGGAGGGCTATGGTCCAGGTGCAAGTCAATGGGAGTCGGCAGTTTAAATGGTTCTGCATGGACTAGATGGGCCAAAGGGCCTGTTTCTGTGCTTTACTTCTCTATGACATGTGCCTCTAAAGTTAGTACTGGGGTTCATGCACACAATACTTCAAGTGTGAACTAACTCGTGTTTTGTAAAGTGGTGTTATAACATCCTAGCCATGCCCTGATCTATGAATGTGAACATACCATACAACTCCTTCACCACCCTATCCACCATGTTACCACTTTCAGGCACCTATGGAATTGAAACCCTTCCAGCATGTTGTGTGTGTTGCTCAGGATTTCCAGTATCTGCAGAGTCTCGTGTTTAAGATGTGTGTGTGTGCACATTGTTCTTCACTCCAGCACCAGACTCACTGATAAGTCCAGTCCAGTTCTGTCTATTCCTGAGTAGGTGCAATTCATATCTGGCCCCCTAGCTTCACCAAAACCTTCATTTGAATGGAATCATCCACATTCTCCTTTTATTTCTTTGGATTCTTTTATTCATTGTTGTGTTTTTCAACTATTTCTGAACATCTCCAATGATCAGAGACAACCCTCAACATTTCAGGAACAGTTTCCTCCCTTCCAACATCAGATTTCTGAATAGACAATGAATCCATGCTTACTACCTCGTAATTTTTTCTTCCTCGCTTTTTGCAATACTTTAATTTTTTTTATAATTTAGAAGTACTTGGAACAAAGTCGTCTAGCCCTTCAGGCTGCAGCACACTGCAACCCTGGATTTAACCTCAGCCTAATCACAAAACAATTTACAATGACCAATTAACCTCCTACCCAGTATTTCTTTGGACTGTGGACATGTAGAAAATTCAACAGAGGGGACGTACAGGCTCCTTACAGATGACTCTGTAATAGTGTTGCACTGACTGCTACACTACCATGCTGCCCTGCTGGGATCCCCAGAGCAATTTGAGTTCCTCTAGCATTTTGTGTGTTGCTCTGGATTTGCAGCACCTGCAGAGTCACTTGTTTCAATAACAATCCCTGATGTACACCACTCGTCACAGACCTCAAATGCGCCTTGTTGCTCCTTGAGTTTCTGTATTTTAACCAGAGCAAAGCATATCCACATAACGTATAACTGGAAAGCACAGAAGAAGTAACAGAGACAAGATGCTGGAGGAACTCAACAGATCAGGTAGCAGCGAAGAGTTAATGTTTCAGACTGAGACCCTTCATCGGCACTGGGAAGGAAGAGGGAAGAAGTCAAATCACAGAGGGGGAGCAGTGAGAGAGGGTTTCTCCTGTTGACGAGAAGATTTAAATTTCTTCAGGGTGGGCAGACTTTGAGGAGGAGCAGCAGATCATAAACACAAGAGATTCACAAGCATTTTGTGTGTGTTACTCTGGATTTCCAGCAACTGCAGAACCTATTAAGGACAGAAGGGTGTGGATGCACTGGAGATGGGTAGTAAGGTCATTTGCCAGAAGGACGTTAGCTGTGGGATGAGGCTGGATCAGCCAGGTTTGTATTCCCTGGACCAAAGGAGGCTACGGGGCGACCTAGAAAGATGTAGATGGAGCAAACAGTCAGAATCTTACTCCTGTGGTAGGGGCACCAAAAACAAGGGAGTACCAACTGAGCTGAGAGGAAGGAGTTTGAAAGGGGATTTGCGGGGAAAGTTTCCCTTTCACACAGTGAATGGTTGATATCTGGAAGTCACCACCAGTGGAGGCGATGAAGTCAGATACAGTCAGATACACAGCTAGATAGCAAGGCAGGGAAGGATGAAGATTAATGCAGGCAAATGGAATGCATGTAGATAGGCAGAAAAGGTCAAAATGGCTGTAGTAGGCTGAAGGCCCTGTTCTGTGCTATACAACTGAGTGGTTGGTCATACAGTGAAGTTGGTCATGAAGTCATAGATATTAGAGCACAGAAACAGGCCCTTCAGCCCATATAGTCCATGTTGGCCTCCTTTTTGCCTAGTCCTGCCGACCAGCACCCGGACCATAATCCCTCTGTACCCCTTCCATCCACATACCTATCCAAACTTCTTCTAAATGTTGAAATCAATCCCACATCCACCACTTCCACTGGCAGCTTGTTCCATGCTCCCAGCACCGTCTGAGAGTGTAGAACCCCCTCAGATCCCCCTTAAATATTTCATTTTTCACCCTAAAACTGCGACCTCTATTTCCAGTCACACCAAACTGAGGGCAAGAGCCTGTATGCATTTATCCTGTCTATATACCCCTCATAATAAGATCTCCCCTTATTTTCCTGCACTCAGAAAAAGTCCTAACCTATTCAACCTTTCCCTATAATTCAAATCTTCAACTATCAGTAACATCTGTGTAAATTTTCTCCTCACCCTTTCAATCTTTCAATATCTTTCCTGTAGGTAAGTGGCCGTAACTGCACACAATACTCCTAATTAGGCCTCACCAATGTCTTATACAATATCAACATAAAGTCCCATCTCCTGTTTTTAGTACTCTGATTTATGAAGGCCAATGTGCAAAAGCTTTTTTTATGATCCTAGCTACAGTACCTGTGATGCCACTTACAAAATTATGGATCTGTTTTCCCAGGTTACAATAGGATAGCTGACCAAATCAAAACTGACTTCCCAGATCTCTTTGCTTCACCACACTGTTCCGTGTCCTACCATTCACCGTATAAGCTTGTCTTTCCAAAGTGCAACACTTCACACTTGTCTGCATTAAATTCTATCTGCCATTTTTCAAGCCATTTTCTCAGTGAGTCAAAATTAAGCAGCAAGCTTTGGTAACGTTCCTCACTATCCACCACACTCCGATGTTCTTTCCAAATATTTAACAGCATTGTTTTGGGCCAAGTCCTTTCGGCAGGACAGTCAATGACAGGGTCCTGCGGAAGGGTGTCAGCTTGAAACGTCGACTGTACTTTTTTCCATAGATGCTACCTGGCCTGCTAAGTTCCTCCAGCATTTTATGTCTCTTGCTGAGATTTCATGGGAGTTTTTTTTTCAACAATGGCTTTCTCTCTACCACTCTCCCATAAAGCTGTGACTGGTGAAGCACCCGGGTAATAGTTGTTGCATGCAATGTCTCTCCCAGCTCAGCCACTGAAGCTTGTACCTCTTCCAGAGTTGTCATAGGTCTCTTGGTGGCCTCCCTCACCAGTCCCCTTCTTGCACGGTCACTCAGTTTTTGAGGACAGCCTGCTCTAGGCCGATTTACAGCTGTGCCATATTCTTTCCATTTCTTGTTGATTGATTTAACTGTACTCCAAGGCTAATCAGAGACTTCGAAATTTTCTTGTATTCATCTTCTGACATGTGCTTTTCAATAATCATTTTGTGGAGTTGTTTGGAGTGTTCTTTTGTTCTCATGGTGTAGCTTTTGCCAGGTACTGACTCACCAGCAGCTGGATCTTCCAAATATAAGTGTATTTTTACTACAATCAGTTGAAACACCTTGAATGCACATGGTGATCTCCATTTAATTAATTGTGTGATTTCTAAAACCAGTTGGCTGCACCAGTGGTGATTTGGTGTGTCAAACTAAAAGGGGTGAATATTTATGCAATCAATTATTTTGTGTTTTATATTTGTAATTAATAAAGATCACTTTGTAGAGATCTGTTATCACTTTGACACAAAAGAATCTTTTTCTTTTGATCAGTGTCAAAAAGAAGCTGTGATTCAATGTTGTAAGACAATAAAACATGAAAACTTCTGGGGGGGTGGGGGGCTGAGTACTTTTTATGGTGAATTGCATACATTATCACACTACCACACATGCACGCATTGTTTAAAGTAAAACAGGAAGTTAGACTCATGTTTCGGACTCCCATGTCTTCCTTTGAATTAGTTTAACGTTTTGGAATTACAAAACAAAACAATAGACTCACAATCTGCCTGATTATCACCTTGCACTTTATTGTCTACTTGTGCTGCACTTCCTCTGTAATACTACATACTGCATACTGTTTTTCCCTTATAAAACCTTGATGCACTGACACTTGCGCAAAGATCTGTATGGGTGGTACGTTAAAACCAAGTTTCTCACTGCACCTAGTACACATGACAATAATAAGCCAAAAGGTTCTAAAAGAATTAACTCAGAATGTGATTTCAAGTTTCCTAGCTAGTTGTGAAATTAGATCTGGGAAATTTTCTGTGCTGGTAAAAAAAAATGATGATTAGTAGACCATGTAAAACAAAGCTTTAGCTTCAGACTCAGCTGTGACTGTGTTGATAGCTTTCTTCACCTCTCACTCTGACTGAAAGTTGTGAGTTCAAAGTCACCCCAGGGATTAAAGCACAACAATATCCACCAATCCACTGTTGGAAATATAATTCTTGGATTCAACCATCTGTCAAGTTCGACGGGTGTAAGTTATCACACAGAATGACTTCGGGAAAGAGAAGGAGACATTTCTCCTGTTCCTCAGTTCCATTCTGGACACCAGCCTTCCCACCAATGAGGACATCTTTCAGAGGCAGTGCCTCAGGAAGGTAGCATCCATCATTAAGGACCTTAATGTTTGGAACATGCCCTCTTCTCTTTACTACCATTTGGGAGGAAGTACAGGAGAGGAGAGTGGACCGTGGGAGAGGGGGGCACCAAATAGAGATAATGGGCAAGTGTGGAGAAGAGAAGGGGTAAGAGGGGAGCCTGAATGGGGAACAGGAAAAGAGAGAAGGAGCGGTAGAAATTACCAGAAGTTAGAGAAATCAATGTTCTTTTCATAAGGTTGGAAGCTACCCAGACAGAATATGAAGTGGTACTCCTCCAATCCAAGAATGGTCTCATCATAACAATAGAGGAAGCCATGGACCAACATCTTAAGGACAGCTTTATCCTCTCCACCATCAGATTTCTGAATGAACCATGAACACTATCTCACTATTCATCTTTTGCACTACAGATTGAACACCTCTTGCCCAAAATGCTTGGGCCAGAAATGTTTCGGATACTGGAATATTTGGATCTACATAAAGATGGCTTGGAGATGGGACCCAAGTCTAAACATAAAATGCATTTACGTTACTTATACAGCTTACGTAAGGCTGGCATGAAGCTCACAGAGCAAACAGTCCACAGTCAGAGCACAGACTGAGTTTATGGAACTGGGTTCTCCATAGACTGGCAGAGTTGAATGACCCCACCCCACCCCCAGAGCTTTGCTATCATTGTGTCCCAGTGCTGTGATTGCCTCCATATCTACCACTGATTTCAAACAGCCACCTGTACCACAGCAACTACAACTGGAGGGATGTAGTTTTATACACAGTAATATTTCAAATAATTTTGTGCATGGAACAATAATGTATACATTGAAAAATCAGAAAGGTAAACTATCACTACCTCGGCCACTCAGGTGGACGTTCAGTGGCTGTTTGGCATTGCCATCATTCCCGACTCTGAATTTATGTGTTACTGATCAGTAGTCTTTGTCTTTCACTTGTTCGTCACACACATGTACTGATGCAGCTGTTCAGTGTGTTAGATTTCCATCAGCGACATTCTTGTCAAGCTCATCAATGAATTTCTCTGCTGCTTCATGATCAGCAGGCACTTTATCTCCACAAATCTTTATAAACTTAATATTACGCCTTTTCCTAAATTTCTGCAACCAACCTATTGGATATTTACGATTACCTTCAATTTTCAGTTCATCATGATAGATCTTTGCTTGTTTCATGATCAGCACCCAATTAAACAGTTCACTCAGACACTCACTCCACTCTTTCAATACACGACCAAGATCTTCACTCATTTATTACAGTGTTTCTCTATTTTCCATTAACTTCTGTTCATTTCATAAGTTAGGTCACTTCTCAGAAACGTCTGGTTTGCAGAGACCTGCGCATCTAACTTTCCCAGAGCTTGTGAAATTTTCCGTCTGTGACATCATGTCAGCGTTTCAAAAATGTCCGATTTTGGGGATTTGGGGATTTTGGAATTTCAGGTAACAGGTGCGCAGCCTATATTTATTTATTTTGTAATTTATGGTCATTCTTAGATCTTCAACTGTACTGCTGCCACAAAACAACAAATTTCAAGGCAATGGAAGGAGCTACGGAAATGGGATCTTAACTCTCATTCCTGATCAGAATGGAAGGTATCAGGAGAAAAAGTAAATACCTTTCCTCTCAAGACCTCAGGGGTATGTAGATATTCAATCACATAGCACAGAAACAGGGCTTTTGGCCAATTGTGTCAATGATGGCCATCATGTAGTCCTGTAGTCATCATATGTTCACATCAAGCATCATGTAATGTTGGAGTCATGTGTCTATAGCAACCATCATATTGTCATCATGCATCCATAGCAACCATCATGTACTCATGTGTCCATAGCAAACATCATGTAGTTATCATGAGCTCATGGCAACTATTGAATCACTCAGCACAGAAACAGGCCTTTCAGTTCACTGTAACCACGACAACCATTTACTAGAACATATAGCCTACTATGCCTTCGTGATTCAGGTACTCATCCAAATGCCTCTGAAGTATTGTGAGTAAATTGTGAGGGAATGTGGCTTTATAGGTAGTCTGTGACAGACATCAAGTGGCCCTGACTCAGATCAAGAGTCTCATTTTCTCCTGCCTGAGACTCATTATCATTGAGTCATAGGGTTTTGCTGCATGGAAATGGCCTTCAACCTAATGAATCAAAGCCTTTCCATTTACCGCATTTGTCCCAAATTTCTCTGAGCATTTCCTACCCATGAACTTGTCCAAATTATACCTGCCTCCATCACTTCCTCTGGCAACTCATTCCAAATACCCACTCAGCTGTGTGTAGAAAACATTTGCCCCTCAGATCCCCTTTAAATCTTTCCCCTCTCACCTGAAGCCTGTGCCCTCTAATTTCAGGTTCACCTATCCAGGGAAATAGACAATGAACATCCACCTGACGTATCAATATAAGATCATCCCACAGCCTCCTTCACTCCAGGTAAAACAGCTCCAGCCATTCCATTCCCTCCTCATCACTCAAACCCTCCAAACTCCCTGTGGATCCTTCTGCATTCTCTCTCGCTTAATCACAGAAGATGATGAGACACAGAAGTACAATTAGGCATCTTGGCCCACTGAGTCTGTTCTGCACTCCATCATGGCTGATTTATCATCCTTCTCAACCCCATTCTCCTGCCTTCTCCTCATAACTTTTACTTACTTGCTTACTTACTTGGGCCCTGAGCTCCCAGTGGACCATAGGCCATTGATGACCTCCCATCCCCATTGTCCTCTTGAAACCGATGACATGTTTGGAGTTCATCAACGTGCCTGCAATCTGTTGCATCCACTGTACAGGGGATTGGCTTGTATCCATCACTTCCACATACAATACATTGGCTTGTATTCACCGAAGCCCTGTGCATTTCCATAGGTGCTGGCCTTCTGCATTTCCACCTCTCACAATAGGGACATAGGGTTGGAATTTGAGAGGCCCCATAACTTTTGACACAGATCAATTAAGAACCTATCAATCTCCACTTTTAACATACCCAATAACTTGGCTTCCACAGCTGTCTGTGGCAATCAATTCTACAGATTCACTACCCTCTGGCTAAAGAAATTCCTCCTCTGTTCTAAATTCGGTAACTGTACTGGTGAAAAGGCAGTAACCTGAAAAGTTAACCCTGTTCTCCTCCTGCCTGACCTGCTGAGCGCATCCAACTTTTACAAGTTTTTATACCTGAGCTGAGGGCTGTCTTGCTGTATTTTATTTTGTAACTTTAAAAGTGTTGAGTTTTCTCCACATAGGAAGGTTTGCTGTCTTTCGGCTCAAGCACCAAGTGAATAAAATAATTCCAGAGAGTAATAGTGCATTCAGAAATCGACTCCTGTTCACCAGTCCTCAGGGCTGCCAGAGGGAAGTAATGTGGGTGTTTATTATCATTATTATTTTGAGTTACACCAGGAAGAGATGATCTAGGGACATGATGGTGCCTGCTAATCAGTGTACATTTTGGGAATGGGTGTAATAAGCTGGTGGGTAGATCAGTGACAATTTCACATCTATGTATCTGTCCCTTAAAACTTAGATAATATCATAGAACATAGAAAATAGGTGGAGTAGGCCATTCGGCCCTTAGAACCTGCACCGCCATTCAGTATGATCATGGCTGATCATCCAACTCAGAACCCTGTACCTGCTTTCTCTCCATACCCCCTGATCCCTTTAGCCACAAGGGCCATATCTAACTTCCTCTTAAATATAGCCAATGAACCGGCCTCAACTGTTTCCTGTGGTAGAGAATTCCACAGATTCACCACTCTCTGTGAGAAGAAGTTTTTCCTCATCTCGGTCCTAAAAGGCTTCCCCTTTATCCTTAAACTGTGACCCCTCGTTCTGGACTTCCCCAACATCAGAAACAATCTTCCTGCATCTAGCCTGTCCAATCCCTTTAGAATTTTATACGTTTCAATAAGATCCCCCCTCAATCTAAATTCCAATGAGTATAAGCCTAGTCGATCCAGTCTTTCTTCATATGAAAGTTCTGCCATCCCAGGAATCAATCTGGTGAACCTTCTCTGTACTCCCTCTATGGCAAGAATGTCTTTCCTCAGATTAGGGGACTAAAACTGCACACAATACTCTAGGTGCGGTCTCACCAAGGCCTTGTACAACTGCAGTAGAACCTCCCTGCTCCTGTACTCAAATCCTTTTGCTACGAATGCCAACATACCATTTGCCTTTTTCACCGCCTGCTGTACCTGCATGCCCACCTTCAATGACTGGTGTACAATGACACCCAGGTCTCGTTGCACCTCCCCTTTTTCTAATCGGCCACTGGTCAGATAATAATCTGTTTTCCTGTTCTTGCAACCAAAGTGGATAACCTCACATTTATCCACATTAAATTGCATCTGCCGTGAATTTGCCCACTCACCTAACCTATCCAAGTCACCCTGCATCCTCTTAGCATCCTCCTCACAGCTAACACCGCCGCCCAGCTTCGTGTCATCCGCAAACTTGGAGATGCTGCATTTAATTCCCTCGTCTAAATCATTAATATATATTGTAAACAACTGGGGTCCCAGCACTGAGCCTTGCGGTACCCCACTAGTCACTGCCTGCCATTCTGAAAAGGTCCCGTTTATTCCCACTCTTTGCTTCCTGTCTGCCAACCAATTCTCTATCCACATCAATACCATACCCCCAATACCATGTGCTTTAAGTTTGCACACTAATCTCCTGTGTGTTCAAAAGCCTTTTGAAAATCTAAATATACCACATCCACTGGCTCTCCCCTATCCACTCTACTAGTTACATCTTCAAAAAATTCTATAAGATTCGTCACACATGATTTTCCTTTCATAAATCCATGCTGACTTTGTCCGATGATTTCACCTCTTTCCAAATGTGCTGTTATCACATCTTTGATAACCGACTCTAGCATTTTCCCCACCACCGATGTCAGACTAACCGGTCTATAGTTCCCCGGTTTCTCTCTCCCTCCTTTTTTAAAAAGTGGGGTTACATTAGCCACCCTCCAATCCTCAGGAACTAATCCAGAATCTAAGGAGTTTTGAAAAATTATCACTAATGCATCCACTATTTCTTGGGCTACTTCCTTAAGCACTCTGGGATGCAGATCATCTGGCCTTGGGGATTTATCTGCCTTTAATCCCTTCAATTTACCTAACACCACTTTCCTACTAACATGTATTTCCCTCCGTTCCTCCATCTCACTAGACCCTCGGTCCCTTACTATTTATTTACTACTTATCACTATTTATTACTATTATTACTAAATATTACTATTTACTACTTATCGTCAGATAAATTGAGCAGTTACCGCAATGCCATCACAGAGCCAGAGACCCAGGCTGAAATCCCGCCATTGCCTGTAGGGAGTTTGTACATTCTTCCAAGCAACACACACAAAATGCTGGAGGAGGCCAGCAGGCCACACAGCATCTACGGGAAAGAGGAAGCAGTCAATGTTTTAGGCTGAGACCCTTCATCAGGACCGTACATTCTCCCCGTGATTGCATGGGTTTCCTCCAGGTCTCCCACATTCTAAAGACGTACAGGTTAGTAGGTTAATTGGTCACGTGGGTAGAATTGGGCGGTACAAGCTTGTTGGGCCAGAAAGGACTGTTACCTTGATGTATCTCCAAAAAAAGTAAATAATCATCTACGCACTGATCACTTGCATTGATATCATCCATAAATACACTAAAGAAATGGAGAGTTCCTTTTCTACATCATAAACAAGGGAGAACCTAGACAGCATTATCAGAGTCATTGAACGCTACAGCACAGAAACAAACCCTTCGGCCTGTCTAGTCTGTGCCGATCTGTTCATCTGCCTAATCCCATCAATCCACACCCAGACAATAGATCTCTAGAGCCATCCCATCTACGTACCTATCCAAATTCCTTATAAACTTTGCAATCAAACCTGCATCCATTACTTTGGCAGGCAGCTTGATCCACATTCATGTGAAGGAGATCCACCTCAGGGGCCCCTTAAATACTTCATCTTTCACCCTAAACCTATGATTCTAGTTCTAGTCTCACCCACCTTCAGCGGAAAAAGCTTATCTATCTACGGTCATCATCATTATGTGCCCTGTCGTATGACATAAACGATCATGGTCTTTCCATGACCATTAACATTCTTGGCAATTTTTGTCTACAGAAGTGTTTTGCCATTGCCTTCTTCTGGGCAGTGTCTTTACAAGACGGGTGACCCCAGCCATTATTCAATACTCTTCAGAGATTGTCTGCCTGGCATCAGTGGTCGCATAACCAGGACTTGTGACGCACCAGCTGCTCATACAACCATCCACCACCTGCTCCCGTGACTTCACATGACCCAGATCAGAGGGCTAAGTAGGTGCTACACCTTGCCCAAGGGTGACCTGTGGGCAAGCAGAGGAAAGGAGTGCCTTACACCTCCTTTGGTTTAAATGTATCTTCACCCCGCCACCTGATTTAATAAGACAGGGCCTATTGAACAAACTAAGAAGTCCATATGATCCTAACGTTCTCCAGCGTTGCCTAGTTCACCAACAGAAGTGACATCACCTTCTCCTCCCTGGCTTAGGAATGGGAAAGGGGCTGTGGAGAACTATCACACAAACTACAGGAGTGACATCAATAAGCTTGAAAGAGCACAGAGAAAATTTACTCGGACGTTTTCCGGAAGGTTGAGATGATGATTTTACTCCCTGGAGCTCAGGAAAATGAGGGGTGATTTGATAGAGGTATACAAAATTATGAGGGGTATAGATAGGGTAAATGCAAGCAGGATTTCCCCACTGAGGTTGGGTGAGACTAGAACCAATGGTCACTGGTTTAGAGTAAAAGGTGAAATATTTAAGGGGAATCTGCAAGGGAACTTCTTCACTCAGAGGGTGGTGTGAGTGTGGAATGATCTGTCAGCGGAAGTGGTGGATGCTGGTTCGATTTCAACATTTAAGCAGATTGTGGATAGCTACGTAGATGGGAAGGGTGTGCAGTGCCATGGTCTGAGTGCAGGTAGATGGGACTTGACAGTTTGGCAAGCATTAGAACAGAGACCTAGGATAAAGAACAGTACAGCACCAGTCCAGTCTCTCTGGCCCACTGTACTGCACCAACCTCTACTCTAAGATCAATCTAACCCTTCCCTCCCACACAGCCCTCCATTTTTCTTTCATCCAGGTGACCAGATAGGCCTGTTTCTGTGCTGCCGTGCCCTATGACCCTGTACTTGGCCGTTGGGTTCCTCCTCCTCCTCTGACCCTCCTTCCAGCACTGATTCATTGCTGGTGTCAGGTTCCCGTGAGGACTCGGCCCCACAGAGCAGCCGTTGCTGGCTGTCAGCCCTTGGGTCCAGTTTCACAGCGACAGCATTGAACAGACACATTTGCCCGCAGTCACCTCCTGTGTCAAGAGACCAATGCGTGAAATCTCAATGGTCAAGTCTTTAAAACCTGCTGCATTTGAGCAGTGGCCATCTGTTAACATCTCCCACCAAGTTAACACCTTCAATGCCAGACAAAATTCACTGTCTGGAAACTAAAGTCCTTTTGACTCAATCAGAAAGCACAATGATAAGAACGTAGGAAGAATTCTCTCTTTTTACACTACTTACTTATTCATTTGCCAGACACTTAAGGGGCAGCACGTTAGCATAGCAGTTAGTGTAACGCTTCACAATGCCTGCGACCAGATTTCAACTCCTACCCTTGTCTGTAAGGAGTTTGCATGTGCTCCTCGTGATTGTGTGGGTCTCCTCCAGGTGCTCCAGTTTCCTCCCACATTCCTGAGCTGTACAGGTTTAGGGCTGGTAACTCGTGGACATGCTACGCTGGTGCAGGAAGCGTGGTGACACTCACAGACTAACGCCCAGTGTTGGATTGTGTTGGTCACCGAGATGCAAATGATACATTTCACTGCAAGTTTCAATTCACACATGACAAATAAAGCTAAGTCCTATCTTTAAATTCAAAGGCAAAAGTTCAAAGTAAGTTTATTATCTAAGTGCATATATGTCACCATATACAACCCTCCGATTCACTTTCTTGTGGGCATACTCAATAAATCCATAATAGAATCAATGAAAGACCACACCAACTTTGGCATTTACCCAGTGTGAAAAAGACAACAAACTGTGTAAATACAAAAATAAAGAAATAATAATAATAATAAATAAATAAGCAATAAATATCAAAAACATGACATGAAGAGTCAATGAAAGTGAGTCCATTGGTTGTGGGAATATTTTAATGATAGGACAAGTGAAGTTGAGTGGAGTTATCCCCTCTGGTTCAAGAACCTGACAGTTGAGTGACAAGCGAACATGACCTGGATGGTGGTGGTCCTTGATGATGGATGCTGCTTTCCTGCAACAACACTTAGTGTGGATGTGCTCAATGGTGGGAAGGGTTTTGCCTGTGATGTACTGGGCTGTATCACTACTTTTTGTAGGATGTTCCATTCAAGGGCATTGGTGTTTCCATACAAGGCTTTGATGCAGCCAGTCAATATACTCTCCAACACACATATATGGAGTTTGTCAAATCTCCACAAACTCCTAAGAAATGCTTTTTTCAAGACTTTAACAAGATTGAAGAGAAGTTTGGATAGGCACATGGATGGGAGAGGTAAAGAAGGCTATAGTGCAGAGGCAGGTTGACGTGACTAGGCAGAATAATAGTTCAGCACAGACTAGGTGGGCCGAAGGATCACTTTCTGTGCTGTAGTGCTCTATGGCTGTATTCAGTCTCTCTGTGCCATTGCGTTAAAATTGCAACTCGTTAAACCATCCCCAAGAGGACGGAGGTGTGGTGTGTAGGATTCCCTGTTCAGAGGGTGAAGGGAACTTAGTGAGTATGACCAGAAGTGTCCAACAGATCCATTTTCTGATTATTTCCCTCTGAGTTAAGCTCACTCACATGCCCATCAGTAGCTGGTACTACTGCAAAATCATGAGGGGTAGAAATCATGGCTTGCCATGGTAATGTAGCAGTTTGTGCGACACCATTACAGCTCAGGATGTTGGAGAACAGAGTTCAATTCCAGCGTCCTCTGTAAGTAAGTTTGCATTTTCCTTTCACTGTGCGTGTAAGTTTCCTCCGGGTTCTCCGGTTTCCTCCCACAGTCCAAAGACATACCGGTTAGTAGGTTAATTGGTCATTGTAAATTGTCCTGTGATTAGGCTGGGGTTAAATCAGTCGGTTGCTAGGTGATGAGGCTCATTGAGCTGGAAGGGCCTGTTCCTCACTGTGTCAGAAGTAGATAAAACAAAGGTATGTGGTTCGGGGAAGGGGGAAGAGATTTCAAGGAGATCTGAGGAGGGACCTTCCTCACCTAGCATACCTGGAACTCGCTGCTGAAGGGAGTGGCAGAAACAGAGTGGCTGACAGCAGTTACGAACATCAGGACAAGCATATAAATCACCTAGGCATTGACGCGTTTGGGCCTATTCAAAGTCAAACTCAAACTGGCACAGATGGGGAGATGATCAGTGATGATCATATTTTATATTATTTATTTATTTTGAGATTCTTCCGGCCCTTCGAGATGCGCCACTCTGGCAACCCCCCACAGCCCCCATTTAACCCTAACCTAATCACTGGGCAATTTACAATGACCGATTAACCAACCTGGTACATCTTTAGACTGTGAGAGGAAACCGGAGCACCCGGAGAAAACCCATGCATTCCACAGGAAGGATGTACAGACACTCCTTACAGTGGAAGCTGGGATTGAACTCTGAACTCCGATGTCCCAAGCTGTAAGACCATCGTGACTGATTGAATATTGAATGGTGGGGCAGGCTCAGGCGGACTCTTGATTCTATGCTTTTGTGTGAGGATCATTCTGATGGGCTGAATGATCTCTGCCTATGTTGAAAAAGAGAAATAGAAATATAGAAATATGAAAAGTTCCCCCTCCCCCCACTGGTGCTCCTACCAACCATGAACATCAAGGGTAATTTAAAGCAATGAAAGCAGGATGGATACATCTCTACCAAAGGAGGTACTATTTAAAGCACTCCTTCCCTGTGCTAGCCTGCAGGTCACCCTTGGGCAAGGTATAGCACCTGCTTAGAAACCCCCCCCCCCCACCCCAATCAGGGTCACGTGAAGCCAGGGGAGCAGGTGGTGGATGGTCGTATGAGCAGCTGGTGAATATCACAAGTCCTGGGTATGTGACCACTGACGCCAGGCAGACAGTCTCTGAAGGGTATTGATAACGGCTGGGGTCACCCGTCTTGTAAAGACACTGCCCAGAAGAAGGCAATGGCAAACCAGTTCTGTTGCAAAGTATTACCAAGAACAATCATGGTCATGGAAAGACCATGTTTGCCCATGTCATATGACACAGCACAGAACAAACAAATGAACAAATTAACCAATTTACATTTGGGGTGCAAGAAAAATTCTGGAATACCTGGGGTAATGTTGAAAGGCCTAAATAGAGTGAACATGGAGAGGATGCCTCCTTTAGTGGGTAAGTCTTGGACTAGAGGATATAGCATCAGAACAGAGGGACATCCATTGGAAAAGAGATGAGGAGTAATTCCTTTCGCCAGAGGGTGATGAATCTTGGGAGTTCATTGACACATATGCCTATGGAGGCTGAGACACTGGGCCCATCTAAAGCGGAGATTGATAGGTTCTTGATTAGTCAGTGTCAAAGGGGTTAAGGCAAGAAGGCAGGAGAATGTTGAGAGTGAAAATAAATCAGTCATGGTGGAATGGCAAAGCAAACTCGATGGGCCGAATGGCCTAATTCTGCTCCTATGTCTTATGATATCACACATGGTCATGAGAGGAACGTGCAAACCACACTGAGATCACCAGGGCGGTCAGGGTCCAACTGTGTCACTGGAACTGTGAGGCAGCAACGTTAACAAGTTATCGCATCCCTGTGGTTGACATGTTCTCAAAACCAGCTCAGCAAACCACTCAAGCACAGTTGAAAAAAGGGGATGTAAACGTGATGCCCTCCAATGAGCAAAGAAATTCACGAGAACTAACAATGCTGACATCACCAAAAAGTACCAGACTCTGAAAGGACCTGATTTTAGAACACAGAACAGCACAACACAGGAACAGGCCCTTCAGCCCACGATGTTGTGTCAAATTAATTAAAGTAGCTATTAAACACCTCACTAATCTGCCTACATAATGTCTCCGCTGCGTGCACGTACTTGTGGTTTAGTAACGTGCTAACCATACACAGTGGGGAAATACCAAGGCTGGGAGTTCCAGCTTTTCCTCCACATCTCACGTGGTTCTTCAAAGTTCAAAGAAAAATTTATTATCAGAGCACATACATGTCATCCCATATAACCCAGAGATTCTTTTTTCTGCCAGCATACTTAGTAAATCTATAGAATTGAATCGACTTTATTACTTACATCCTTCATATACATGAGGAATAAAAATCTTTACATCTCTGTCTAAATGTGCCATGTGGGCAAGCAATATATATAGTAATTTATATTAAATAGTATGTACAACTAGAAATACAATTATATAACATAAAAATACAACATAACAATACAATATAACATAGAAATACATTTGTATCAGTGTGAATTAATCAGTCTGATGGCCTGGTGGAAAAAGCCTGTTGGTCCTGGCTTTTATGCTGCTGTACCATTTCCCGGATGGTAGCAGCTGGAACAGTTTGTGGTTGGGGTGCCTCGGGTCCCCAATGATCCTTCGGGCCCCTTTTACACACCCGTCTTTGTAATTATCCTGAATAACGGGAAGTTCACATCTACAGATGCACTGGTAAACACAAAGTACACTGCAGATGCTGTGGTCAAATCAAGATGTACAAACAGGCTGGATGAACTCAGCAGGCCGGGCAGCAGCACTGGGATGTCCGCACCACTCTCTGCAGAGTCCTTAGATTGAGGGAAGTACAGTTCTCATACCAGGCAGTGATGCAGCCAATCAGGATGCTCTCAATTGTGCCCCTGTAGAAAGTTCCTAGGATTTGGGGGCCCATACCAAACTTCTTCAACTGTCTGAGGTGAAAGAGACACTGTTGTGCCTTTTTCACCACACAGCCAGTATGTACAGACCACGTGAGCTCCTCAGTGATGTTTATGCCGAGGAACTTAAAGCTGTTCACCCTCTCAACTGCAGATCCATTGATGTCAATACAGGCTAGCCTGTCTCCATTCCTCCTGTAGTCCATGACCAGCCCCTTTATTTTTGCGACATTGAGAGAGAGGTTGTTTCCTTGATGCCACTATGACGACCTCTTCTCTGTGGGCTGCCTCATTATTACTTGAGATTAGGCCAACCAGTGTAGTGTCATCAGCAAATTTAATCAGCAGATTGGAACTGTGGGTGGCGACACAGTCTTAGGTGTACAGAGAGTAAAGGAGGGGGCTTAGGACACAGCCCTGAGGGGCACCTGTGTTGAGGGTCAGAGGGGCAATGGACATGGACCCAAGTTTACAACGGAGTCAGCATTTCTGTCGTTCCCTGCCATCAACCCTTCTTCCCTACAAGCAAATTTATGCTGAAAAACAAAATGCTGCCAAGCAAACAACCCTCACCACTTTATTCAAACCGGTGTCATCTCCTGCTGCTGGCAGTTCTAAGAGTTCTGTGAGTCTTCCTTCACCCCCTTGTTGTGCTTGATATGATCCCGACACCACAACAACCACTCATCTCCTGGAGCAAACACACCTGCCACTGTTGGTGAGTACTGTACACCCTGGTATGTTAACTTCAAACTTACATTGAATATAACCTTAAATTGATGAAATATAATACGAATGTTGCCTTGTGGTACTGCTTTTCTGTTGTATTGGTATGAAAATGTGAATAAATTACAGATAAAACATATTTAGGAAGCCCTCTGGAATGCATCCCTATTTTCTCCATTTAAATAATTATTCACATTATGCCTTTTCACATTATGCGTCGACTGCAAGGAACGTATCCCCCGCATATAACGAGGATAGGGTGTACAGAGACAATGGTGGATGCTTTGAAGCAGGATGACTCTCTACACTGAGAGAGGGAGAGATTAAAAATGTCTGTAAACTCACCTACCAGTTGTGCTGTGCACATCCCGAGTACCCGCTCTGGGATGCCGTCGGTCCTGCAGCCTTGCGATTGTCCAGATGGAACAGTAGCTGTAAACAGGATCTGTAAACAAACTCTGCAAATACAGATATAAATAAATAGCAATAAATAACGAGCATGAAATAACAAGAGTCATTAAATGAGTGTAGTTATCCCCTTTTGTTCAAGAGCCTGATGGATGAGGGGTAGTAAATGTCTTGGTGGTATCTCAGTTGCCTCCAAGTGACTCTCAGACTGAGCAGTAAACTGAGATGCTCTATTTCATTGGGGGATTGAGTTCGAGAGCCGCGAGGTAATGTTGTAGTTTTATAAAACTCTGGTAAGACCACACTTGGAATACTGTGTTCAGTTCAGGTCACCTCATTATAGGAAGGATGTGGGAACTTAGAGAGAGTGCAGAGGAGATCTACTGGGGTGCTGCTTGAGTTTGAGAGCAAGTCTTAAAAGATTGAGCGAGCCAGGGCTTTTCTCTTTAGAGCAAAGGAGGAGGATGAGATAGAGGTGTACAAGATGATAAGAGGCATAGATAGAGCAGACAACAAAGGAGATTTTCCCAGGACAGAAATGGTTAATATGATATTACATAGTTTTAAGGTGATCGGTGGGAAGTATAGGGGGATGTCAGAGATATGTTATTCACGCAGAGTGGTAGGTGTGTGGAACACGCTTCCAGGGTGGTGGTAGAAGCAGATACATTAGGGGCGGTTAAGAACCTCTTAGAGGATAGAAAAATTGAGGGCTATGTGTGAGGGAAAGGTTGTATTGATCTTAGAGGAGGTTAAAAGGTCAGCACCAACATGGTGGACCAAAGGGCCTGTACTGTGCTGTAATTTTTCATGTGCTATGCTCTAAAAGCAATCTTGACCTGAAATACCTCCAAATTCCTTCCCCAAGGAAATGCTGCTCAGCAGATTGTTTGTTGCTCCACATTCCAGTATCTGCAGTCTCTTGTGTCTCCACAATGTCATTTTTGGTCAAAATCTTCTTTAACTACTTCATCAGCAACCCCATTTCATTTATGTCCCATTTCTAGCTGCCCTCGAGTAGTTGGACTATTTTAGAGATCAAATCATTTACAGTGACACAACAGTCAGCACCACTGCCTCATGCCTCCAGTGATCCAGCTGGGTCCTGGCTTTAGGTGCTGCCTGTGTGGAGTTTGTATAGAGTCATAGAGGCCCTTCAGCCCATCTAATCTGTGCTGAACCATTTAGACTGCCTACTTCCACCGACCTGCAAACAGATCACAGCTCTTATTACCCCTACCATTAACTTACTTTTCCAAACTTCTTTTAAAAGTTGAAATCGACCTCACATGCACCACTTGCACTGCCAGTTCGTTCCACACCCACACCACCCTCTGAGTGAAGAAGTTTTCCCTCATGTCCCCCTTAAACTTTTCACTTTTCACCCATAACCCTATCTATACCCCTCATAATTTTATATACCTCTGTCAAATCTCCCCTCAATATTTTACATTCCAAGGAATAAAATCCTACCCTATTCAACCTTTCCCTTTAGCTCAGGGTCTCCTGACCCAGCATCTTCCTTGTAAATTTTCTCTGTACTCTTTCAACCTTATTTACATCTTTCCTGTAGGAAGGGGACCAAATCTGCACATGGTACTTCAAATTAGGCTTCACCAATGTCATACAACTTCAACATCCCATCTCTTGTACTCAGTCCTTCAAATTATGAAGACCAATGTGCCAAAAGCTTTCTTTACGACCCTGGTTACCTGTGCTGCCACTTTCAATCAGTATGTTCTACCCGTAAACAAAAGAAAATCTGCAGATGCTGGAAGTCAAAGCAAGACACACAAAATGCTGGAGGAACTCAGTAGGCCAGACAGCATTTGTAGAAGATAGTAAACAGTCGAAATTTCGGGCCAAGAAACAGGGTGAAGGGTCTTGGCCCGAAACATCAACTGTTTACACTTTTCCACAGATGCTGCCTGGCCTGCTGAGTTCTTCCACTATTTTGTGCATGCTCTAGCTATAACCACATTGGTTTCTTTCAGGACCTTCGGTTTCCTTCCACATCCCAAAGATATGCTTAGGAAGGCCAGGAAAATAATTATTTAAAAGTAAGGCAGTACATATACTTTAAATCTAAAATATAACCAAGACGCTGTAAATTTTCAACAGGTCAGGTGCGAACAATTTTCTCCTGTGACTAAATGCCGCCATCTAGAGGAATTATCCGGAAACTGCAGCTTGGAGAAAAGGAATTTTTTTTCCCCATTCTAATTCTGAACGTGAAAGATACTGGGAACCAAGAGGTTTTGCAGTTGCTGGAAATCTTGAGTAACACACTTAAAATACATATTTTGCAAAATACAAACCCCATTTCCAGAAAAGTTGGGATATTTTCCAAAATGCAATAAAAACAAAAATCTGTGATATGTTAATTCACGTGAACCTTTATTTAACTGACAAAAGTACAAAGAAAAGATTTTCAATAGTTTTACTGACCAACTTAATTGTATTTTGTAAATATACACAACTTTAGAAATTGCTGGCTGCAACACACTCAACAAAAGTTGGGACAGAGGCATGTTTACCATTGTGTTACATCACCTTTCCTTTTAATAACACTTTTTAATCGTTTTGGAACTGAGGATACTAATTGTAGTAGATTCACAATTGGAAATTTTGTCCATTCTTGCTTGATATAAGACTTCAGCTGCTCAACAGTCCGTGGTCTCCGTTGTCTGATTCTCCTCTTCATGATGCGCCATACATTTTCAATAGGAGATAGATCTGGACTGGCAGCAGGCCAGTCAAGCACACGCACTCTGTGTCTACAAAGCCACGCTGTTGTAGCCCATGCAGAATGTGGTCTGGCATTGTCCTGCTGAAATAAGCATGGACGTCCCGAGAAGAGACATCGCCTTGATGGCAACATATGTCTCTCTAAAATCCTAATATATGCCTCAGAGTCAATGGTACCGTCACATACATGCAACTCACCCATGCTGTGGGCACTGATGCACCCCCATACCATCACAGATGCTGGCTTTTGCACCTTTCACTGATAACAATCAGGATGGTCGTTTTCATCTGTGGCACGGAGAACTCGACGCCCGTTTTTTCCAAAAACTAGCTGAAAAGTGGACTCATCTGACCACAGCACACAGTTCCACAGTCTTTCAGTCCATCTGAGATGAGCTCGGGCCCAGTGAACTTGCCGGCCTTTCTGCATAGAGTTGATGTATGGCTTCCTCCTTGCGTAATACAGTTTCAAGTTGCATTTCTGGATGCAGCGATGGACTGTGTTAAGTGACAATGGTTTTCCGAAGTACTCCCGAGCCCAGGTGGCTATAATTGTCACAGTAGCATGACGGTTTCTTAGGCAGTGCTGCCTGAGGGCTCGTAGATCACGCGCATTCAACAGTGGTTTCCGACCTTGCCCTTTACACACTGAGATGTCTCTGAATTCTCTGAATCTTTTCACAATATTATGTATTGTAGATGCTGAAAGACCTAAATTCTCTGCAATCTTGCGTTGGGAAATATTCCTTTTGAACTGACTAACAATTCTCTCATGAATTTTGGCACAAAGGGGTGAGCCACGACCCATCCTTGCTTGCAAAGACTGAGCCTTTGATGGACGCTACTTTTATACCCAGTCATGATACCTCACCTGCTACCAATTAGCCTGCTTAATGTGGAATCTTCCAAACCCAGTGTTACTTGAATATTCTGTGCACTTTTCAATCTTATTTTAACTCTGTCCCAACTTTTGTTGAGTGTGTTGCAGCCATCAAATTCTAAATTTGTGTATATTTACAAAATACAATTGTTGGTCAGTAAAACTATTGAAAATTTTTTCTTTGTACTTTTGTCAGTTAAATAAAGGTTCACGTGAATTAACATATCACAGATTTTTGTTTTTATTGCATTTTGGAAAATATCCCAACTTTTCTGGAAATGGGATTTGTAGTTTAGTTGCAAATTAGGGCTACACAGTAGAGTAGCAGTTGGCATAACGCCAATGACCGGGGTTCAATTCCTGCTGCTCCCTGTAAAGAGTTTGTACGTTCTCCCCATGATCACGCAAGTTTCCTCCAGGTGCTCCAGTTTCCTCTCAGATTTCAAAGACGTGGGTTCCTAGGTTAATCGTTCATATGAGTGTAATTGGGCGGCATGTGCTCTTGAGGGTCTCATTGCTCAGGGTTGACCGTGGATGTTACATCCCAGCTGTGTATGTGATACACAAGCCTGGACAGTACAATATGGAGAGCAAGGTGTTGCCTGTGCAGCAGCTTCTCCTCTCCACGCAGCTGATGAATCCAAAGGAACGGCAGAGACCTGTATGATTTGGCACCAGTGCCATTGCAGGAGTTGCCAGTCAGTGTTGAACTCAAGACTGCCTTAGGGGCTCCATCTCCTGAAGCCTTCCCCATGAATTTTTTTGAATTTATTTATTTAAATCTTGCATCCATCCCACGTAAGGGAGTAAAAATCTTTGCGTTATGACTCCATCGCAATATACAGACGTGTGAATTTTTTAAAAAGGGGCCCAATATCCTAGCAGGCAGGTTTAATAGAGCTGTTAGATAGATAGATAGATAGATACTTTATTCATCCCCATGGGGAAATTCAACTTTTTTTCCAATGTCCCATACACTTGTTGTAGCAAAACTAATTACATACAATACTTAACTCAGTAAAAAATATGATATGCATCTAAATCACTATCTCAAAAAGCATTAATAATAGCTTTTAAAAAGTTCTTAAGTCCTGGCGGTAGAATTGTAAAGCCTAATGGCATTGGGGAGTATTGACCTCTTCATCCTGTCTGAGGAGCATTGCATCGATAGTAACCTGTTGCTGAAACTGCTTCTCTGTCTCTGGATGGTGCTATGTAGAGGATGTTCAGAGTTATCCATAATTGACCGTAGCCTACTCAGCGCCCTTCGCTCAGCTACCGATGTTAAACTCTCCAGTACTTTGCCCACGACAGAGCCCGCCTTCCTTACCAGCTTATTAAGACGTGAGGCGTCCCTCTTCTTAATGCTTCCTCCCCAACACGCCACCACAAAGAAGAGGGCGCTCTCCACAACTGACCTATAGAACATCTTCAGCATCTCACTACAGACATTGAATGACGCCAACCTTCTTAGGAAGTACAGTCGACTCTGTGCCTTCCTGCACAAGGCATCTGTGTTGGCAGTCCAGTCTAGCTTCTCGTCTAACTGTACTCCCAGATACTTGTAGGTCTTAACCTGCTCCACACATTCTCCATTAATGATCACTGGCTCCATATGAGGCCTAGATCTCCTAAAGTCCACCACCATCTCCTTTAAACTAATGGGTTTAAACTAATTTGTCAGGGGGATGGGAACCGGAGTGATAGGGCTGAGGAAGGGGAAAACAGAAATAAATCAAAGATAACGTGCAACAGAGATGATAGAAAGTACAGGCACGAGATGAAGCATAATCACAGCCAGTGGGATGAGTTACAGGGCAATAGAGGCGTGGTGCAGTTAAAACAGAAAGCAACCAATACTGGACTGAAAGTGTTGAATTTGAATGCATGCAGCATAAGAAATAAAATGGATGATCTTGAAATTCAGCTACAGATTGGCAAGTGTGACGTTGTGGCCATCTCTGAAACTTGGCTAAAGGATGGCTGCCATTGGGAGTTGAATGTCCAAGGTTATATGGTGTATTGGAAAGTTAGGTTAGTAGGCAGAGGGGGTGGTGTGGCCCTGTGTATAAGAAATAATATTAAATCATTAGAAAGGGATGACATCAGATCGTAAGGTGTAGAGTCTCTATGGATTGAGTTAAGAGATAGCAAGCATAAAAGGACCCTAATGGCAGTTGTATACAGGCCTCCAAACAGCAGCCAGGATGTGGATTACAAATTACAGCAGGAGATAGAAAAGGATTGTCAGAAGGGCAATGTCATGATAATCGTTGGGGATTTTAACATGAAAGTGGGTTGGGAAAACCAGGCCAGTACTGGGCCTCAAGAGAGAGAATATGTAGAATGTCTAAGGGATGGCTTTTTAGAACAGTTTGTTGTTGAGCCCACTAGGGGATCAGCTGTGCTGGACTGGGTGTTGTGCATTGATCCAGAGGTGATACATCATATGTTGGTGATAATAAACCTGATTATGATTCTGAGAGCTTAAGGTTAAGGAACCCCTAGGGAACAGTGATCACAATATGATTAAGTTCACTTTGAAATTTGAGAAGGAGCAACTAAATTCCAATGTGTCAGCATTTCAGTGGAGTAAAGGAAATTACAAGGAAATGAGAGGGGAACTGGCCAAGGTTGACTGGAAAGGGTTACTAGCAGAAAGGACACCAGAGTAGCAATGGCTGAAGTTTCTGTGAAAAATGAGGGAAGTGCAAGACAGGTATTTTCCAAATAAGAAGGAATTTTCAAATGGAAAAAGGACACTACCGTGGCTGACAAGTGAAGGCAGAGCCAAAATGAAAGCAAAAGAGAGAGCATACAAGGAAGCCAAAGCTAGTGGGAAGACAGAGGATTGGGACGCTTTTAAAAACGTGCAGCAGGAAACAAAGAAGGTTATTAGGAAGGAAAAGATGAATTATGAAAGGAAGCTGGTGACCAATATCAAAGAAGATACTAAAAGCTTTTTTTAAGTATATAAAGGGTAAAGAGTTGAGGGTATATTAGGACCAATAGAAAATGATGCTGGAGATATTGTAATGAGATGCGCAGAGATGGCAGAGGAACTGAATGCATAGTGGAAGACAGTATATAGCGGCAGTATACCGGACATTCAAGAGTGTCAGGAAAGTGAAGTAAGTGCAGTGAAAATTACGACTGAGAAGGTGCTCAGGAAGCTTAATGGTCTGAGGGTGGATAAATCTCCTGGACCTGATGGAATGCACCCTTGGGTTCTGAAGGAAGTAGTTGGAGAGATTGTGGAGGCATTAACAATGATCTTTTAAGAATTGATAGATTCTGGCATTGTACTGGATGACTAGAAAATTGCAAATGTTACTCCGCTATTTAAGGGTGGGAGGCAGCAGAAAAGAAACTATATACCTGTTAGCCTGACATCAGTGGTTGGGGAGTTGTTGGAATCAATTATTAGGGATGAGATTACAGAGTACCTGGAGGCACATGACAAGATAGGCCAAAGTCAGCATGGTTTCCTGAAAGGAAAATCCAGCCTGACTAACCTACGGCAATTGTTTGAGGAAATTACAGGCAGAGTAGTCAAAGAAGATGCAGTAGATGTGGTGTACTTGGATTTTCAGAAGGCCTTTGACAAGGTGCCACTCATGAGCCTGCTTAGCAAGGTAAGAGCCCATGGAATTACAGGGGATTTACTAGTATGGGTGAAGCATTGGCTGATCAGCAGAAAACAGAGAGTGGGAATAAAGGGATCCTATTCTGGCTGGCTGTTGGCTACCAGTGGAGATCCACAGGGGTCAGTTTTGGGACCGCTGCTTATTACGATGTATGTCAATGATTTGGACTATGGATTTAATGGATCTGTGGCTAAATTTGCTGATGATACAAAAATAGGCGGAGGAGTGGGTAGTGTTGAGGAAACAGAGAGCCTGCAGAGAGACGTAGATAGTTTAAGGGAATGGGCAAAGAAGTGGCAAATGAAATACAATGCTGGAAAGTGTATAGTCATGCACTTTGGTGGAAGAAATAAATGGGCAGACTATTAGTTAGATGGGGCGAGAATTCAAAATGCAGAAATGCAAAGGGATTTGGGAGTCCTTGTGCTGGATACCCTAAAGGTTAACTTCCAGGTTGAGTCCATGATGAAGAAGTTGAATGCAATGTTGGCATTCATTTCTAGAGGTATAAAATATAAGAGCAGGGATGTGATGTTGAGGCTCTATAAGGCACTCGTTAGACCACATGTGGAGTATTGTGTGCAATTTTGGGCTCCTTATTTTAGAAGGGATATTCTGACATTGGAGAGGGTTCAGAGAAGATTCACGAGAATGATTCCAGGAATGAAAGGATTACTGTATGAGGAACGTCTGGCAGCTCTTGGGCTGTAATCCTTGAAGTTCAGGAGAATGAGGGGGGAATCTCATAGAAACATTCCGAATGTTAAAAGGTCTGAACAGATTAGATGTAGCAAAGTTACTTCCCTTGGTAAAGGAGTCTAGGACTAGAGGGCATGACTTCAGGATTGAAGAATGTCCATTTAGAACAGAGATGCAGAGAAATTACTTTAGTCAGAGGGTGGTAAATCTGTGGAATTTGTTGCCATGAGCAGCTGTGGAGGCCAAGTCATTGAGTGGCATTTAAGGCAGAGATAGATAGGTTCATGATTAGCCAATGCATCAGGGTATGGGGAGAATGGCAGCCCATGATTGAATGGCAGAGTAGACTCAATGGGCTGAATGGCCTACTTCCGCTCCTATATCTTATGGTCTTAAGAGTCTAATGGCTTGTAGAGAGAAGCTGTCCCATAGCCTGTTGGTCCTGGCTTTAATGCTACAGTACCGTTTGCCAGACAGAAGCAGCTGAAACAGTTTATGGTTAGGGTGACTGGTGTCCCCAGTGATCTTTCTTAGTGGAGATAGGCTCAAGGTAACAGAGGTTTGAGAGGATCAAGGTAGAAAGTTTAATATTTTTAGCTATTTGTTAACATTTAATATTTTAATTAGAAACTCTGAGCATCTTAACATTTTATAACACATGGAAAATTGTGTTCCGTTCTACTCACCTCATTATAGGAAGGATTTGGAAGCTTTAGAGAGGGTGTAGAGATTTACTCCGAGATGCGCTAGTCATTGACGCAATCCGCAAATGTCACTACACTTCCAGCACCAACATAGCAAGCTCACGACGTTCTAACCCTAACCCATACATCTTTGAAATGTGGGAGGAAACTAGAGCACCTGAAGGAAACCCGCATGGTCAAGTGGAGAAGATAAACTCCTTACAGACAGCAGCAGGATTTGAACCTGGATTGATGGTGCTAATTGAGCATTACACCAACTGTTACACTACTGTGCTGCCCATTTTATTCTGCATGTAAACAGTATTCGTGGCAGTAAAGATATTTACTTGATGTACTTCATATGTCCATCACAACCTACAGTGAAATGCTTCATTTTGGTCAGATCAAATCAGCCCACAAGTGTCGCAATGTTCGGGCGCCAACATAGCACACCGCCAACTTACTGACCATAACCTGTATGTCATTGAAATGTGGGAGGAAACTGGCGCTACTGGAGGAAACCCTCGTGGTCTCAAGGAGGATGTATGCACACCTTACAGACAGTGCCAGGAATTGAACCCCAATCTTGCAACTGGTGCTGTAAAGCTTTCTGCAAACTATGCTACTGTACCACCCTCCAAACCCTTGCTTGGAGAAGTTCTTCTGAAAGGTGAGCCCAAAGATGTATTGGTTGGTAGGTCAATTGGTCATTGTAAATTGTCCCATGATTAGGCTAGGGTTAAGTCAGAGGATTGCTGGCCAATGTATTTGAAGGGCTGGAAGGGGCTATTCTGTGCAGTATCTCAATAAAATAAAGTAACATTTTTTTAATTATTCAAATTTTTATTATTTATTCTTATTTTACAAAGCAGCACAGCATATCATAGAGCAGATACAGTACAGCATATTTACACAGCCATCCCATGACAGGAAAACAAATAAGACTTAGAAACAGAAAAAAAGTTCTAATTTAAGTTTAAATTAACATACAACCAAAATTGATCCCACACATCTTGCATTTTTCCCTCACTGTTAATTCTAAGTAAATTTTTTAAAAGTACAACAGCATTCCAAAGGGTTGGCCCCAAAGGCCGGGGCAGGAAGGAGAAAAGTTCCCGTCCATGGGAGTGTGGTTTCTTCTGTGAATTGGCCCAGGTCTGTGAAATCTGCTCCAAGAACAGTGAGCAAGCTGATCTCACCACTCTCACTGGGCGGGCGGGGTGACGGTGGGCGGAACCCAGAGCTCTGGTGAACAGTGAGAGTGAGCTGGGTAAGAACGGAAAGACACACATACAGAAGTCCCAAAGTAAACCAACTGAGCTATTGAACACAGCAGTTACTTCGATCCACAAAGGTTGCTCCCAGAAGCTCCCCAGCCACATAGCTGACACTTAAAGACAGAACTTTATTCCTTTACTGAGTTGTGGCTTAAACTGTGAGAGAGGTCATTGAGTTCCTCGAGTCAGGGCAGAGCACTCTCACCCGAGTCAGCATCCACGGACAGGAATAAAAAGTTACCATTTCAGACCAACACCCTTCACCAGGACTGGAATGAAAGGGAGAAGGGTGGGGGGGTGGGGGGGGGAGAGGAGAAGGAGGACAAGCTGGAAGATGGATCAGTGGAGGAGGGAGTGATGAAGTAAGAATCTGAGAGGGGATTGGTGAAGAGGTAAAGGGCTGAGGAAGAAGGAATCTGATAGGAGAGGAGAGTGGACCACGGGAGAAAGGGGAGGAGGAGGGACATTGGGGGAGATGATGGGCAGGTTAGGCGAAGAGAAGGGGTAAGAAGAAAACCAGAATGAGGAATGGAAAAAGAGAAAGGACAGAGGGGAGAGAAATTACCATAAGTTAGAGGTTAGAGCCATCAGGTGGGAGTCTATCTAGATAGAATGTGAGGCGTTGTCTGATTTTCCCTTTAGCATGGCAGTTAAGGATGCCACGGATAAAAACTTTCTTATTCTGGCTTCTGGTTCCTTAAGGTTGTCATTGACTGGGGGGGTGGGGGGGGGGGGAATGGTAGTGGTGGTGATTATGATAGTGGGAATAAATTCCCACTACCTATTAAATGCTCTTAATGGCATGTATCTCAAATAGCCTCCAACAGCCCAGCTCCTGACCTTCACATGTGGCTTAGCTACTAAGCCCAGTGGAAGTGGTTCTACAGACAGGAAAAGGGACAAACATGGGTTACTGGCATCTTAAAACCAGTCACTGTGGGTAGATAGGGCTCATTAGCCGTGGTTGGTAGCTCATCTAAGTGAATAAAAATCCTGATCTCAAACCTCCGCTAATTGCGGCTATACCCACTCATGGGGAAGACTTCAGGAGTAAATCTAGAGGAAAAAATCCGGAGCTGCAGTCCCTAAGGCAGCCCTATGTTGAGTTCAATAGTTGACTGGCAACTTCTGTGACACAGCTGGTGCCAAACTGTCTTGTTCTCTACTCTTCTTTTGGATTCAGCAGTTCCATGGAGAGCGGGAGTCTGCTATATGGGCAACAGCTTGCTCTCCATATCGTACTGCCCTGGCTGTGTATACAACATAGACAGCTAGCACACAACATCCATGGTCAACCCCAAACAACGGAGGACCTCTCATATTCTGGCTTCTGCCTCCAGCTTTTCCAGGCCTGGTGAAGGATCTTGACCTGGAACATCAACAGTTTATTTCCCTTCACAGATGCTTGCCTAACCTGCTGAGTTCCTCCAGCATTTTATGTGTGTTGCTCATGGTTTCCAGCATTTGCAGAATCTCTCGAGTTAATCACCTTTTGAGTCGCAAGGTTTGGGTTCAAGTCCCACCAATAAACCTTGGCTGACACGTTGCTGCATTCCTCATAGACTTTCTCTGCACCCTTTCAAGTTTATTGACATGGTGGCATCGGAAGGATAGTGGCACTGGCTGCCCCAGACTTCCTCAAACTGTACTGGTCATTGACACAAAACAACACATTTCACTACATGTTTCGATGTTTTGATGTACTTGTGACAAATAACGCTGATTTTTAAATAGTAAGGATAATCTTAAAAATTAAAGCTGATCTTTAGATATGTGACCAGAACTCCACACAATACTCTAAATTCATTGTCACCAATATCTTGTACAACTTCAACACTTTCAGCTGGATGCAAAGGAGATACTGAACCATATCAGATTGACTTTGAGAAAGTGGCAAGCACATGTGCAGCTTATTTCCATTTGTTTATTTATTTATTCATTCGTTTGTTTGTCTATTTATTTATTTGTATAGAGATAGACTACAGAACAGGCCTTTCCAGCCAATGAGCTGCACCACCCAGTAACCCAACTATTTAACCCTAACCTAATCACAGGACAATTTACAATGAACAGTTAACCTACTAAATGGTACATCTTTGAACTGTGGGAGGAAACCAGAGCATCTGGAGGAAACCCACACGCTCACAGGAAGGACGTACAAACTTCTTACAGATGACAACGGAATGAACTCTGAACTCTGATTCCCTCTGTTGTAATGGTGCCATGCTATTTGCTACAGCACTGTGGTGCCTTTGATCATGTGAAAAGATTGGGCCTCAAACGCGCGGGAGGCTCTCTTTTAGCGCGGGCTTTCGAGTGCACGTTTGTTTGTGACAGGAGGTCCAGTTTGACACTTCCACACTGTAAGTTGCTCCACATGTATCATAGATACCATGACTCAGGAAAAACATTTAATCATACTTGCTCTGCTCATACGCAGTAGACACTAGGATTACTTTTAAAATGGTAAGTGAGGTCTAACCATAACCATCTTTCACTCTACCACACATTAACACTCGGCTGTTTATGGGAGTTTGCTGTGGGCAAGTTGGCTCTCACCTCTCTTCATATTAAAGTGGCGATCACACTTCCGACATAATCTCATTGAGTATGAATGCACCATCCAGGCCATGCCCTCTTCTCAATGCTATCATCGGGCAGCAGGTGTGGAATCCTGAAGTTCCTCACCACCAGGTTCAAGAACAGTAATTATCCTGCAGCCATCAGGCTCCTGAACCAGCATGGACAACTTCACTCACCTCAACGCTGAACTGATTCCACAACTTATTGACTCACTTTCAATTACTCCACAACTCATGCTCCCACTATTACTTTTTTTTAATTTACAGTTCGTCTTCTTTTGCACATTGGCTGTTTGTCAGCTTTTGTTTAGGTGTACTTTTCCATAAATTCTGTCGTATTTCTTTACTTTCCTGTAAATATCTACAAGAAAATGAATCTCAGGTAACATACTTACTTTGATAATAAATTTCTTTTGGCTTTGACTTTGAAGTTCTGAACGGCACTGTGGAAATGAATACCTTGACTTGGAGTGTATGAGACATACACCATACAGTGAAATGCGATTCATCTGGCCAGTTTCAGTAGCAGAGAACAACACGTACCCGTTGCTACATCATTGGACAGTGTGTGCCATCTATAAAATGCTCTGGACTATACTGAGAGCTTCTCCCAAGCCAACCTCTCCCATGTGAGGGGACACCATTACCTGCATGTTTTCCTCCAAGTCACACCTTCATATACCTAGTTTCTTCTTATTATTGAGCATAGAGCAGTACAGTTCAGCACAGGCCCAAATCCTGAAAGATTAATAAAAAAAACTTATGAGCTTTGACGTTACAACCAAAATTTCATTTGCTTTATAACACACACACAGTATTATTTTTCTGAATAAATAAACAGTGCATTTCAAAAATTAAAATGACTCTTAGGCATGTTCAACATTACATTTATTTCTTTATTTTATTTTATTGAACAGGCCCTTCCAACATTTCGAGCCACACCACCCAGCAATCCCCCGATTTAACCCTCACCGAATCAATGACCAATTAACCTCCAGTGGGGAGGGGGATGATCAGATGGTGTCAAGAGTGGGAAAGGTGGTGATAGGAGGGATGAGCAAAGACAGAAGAAACTCAGATAGAACCCAGAACTTCTTCATTCAGAGGGCGGTGAGATTATGGAGCAAGCTGAAAAATGAAATGCAAGCTTGATTTCAACATGAGAGAAATTTGAATAGGTGCATGGGTGGGACGAGTGTGGAGAGCTATGGTACAGGTGCGGGTCAATGAGATTAGGCAGAATAATAGCTTGGCACAGACTAGATGAGCCAACAGGCCTATAGTAAGCATTTGATATTTCTAGGCATGTACTCGCTGGAGTTTAGAAGAATGAGGAGGGATTCTCATTGAAACCTACTGAATATTGAAAGGCCTGGTTAGAGTGGACATAGAGAGGGTGATTCCTATAGTGGGGGAGTCTAAGAACAGAGAGTACTGCCTCAGAGTACAAGGATGTCCCTTTAGAACAGAGACAAAGAGGAATTCCTTTAGCTAGAGGGTGGTTAATCTGTGGAATTCATTGCCAAAGATGGCTGTGGAGGCTAAGATGTTGGGTATATTTAAAGTGGAGGTTGATAGGTTCTTGATTAGTAAGGGAGTCAAAGGTTACAGGGAGAAAGCAGGAGAATGGAGCTGAGAGGGATAATAAATCAGTCATGATGGAATGATGGAACAGACCTGACAGGCCAAATGGCCTAATTATGGTCTCATGACTCTGATAAAATAAGAAGATCTCTGCATACTCAGAACCAATATGCAATTAACATTTTTAATACCCAATTAAAATTTTAATATCTAATTATATTTTATGCACTGAGGGATATGTTTTGTCATTTGTACATTTCATCTGTCCACAAACAGTTCCTTATCCTTAGAGAACAGAATGACCACATGAATTATTTAACAGCATCAGAAAGGAATAGGAGAAAAGATAAACATTATATTTATAGGCATCATATCTATTGATCTAAACAACCTTGCAAGATGCATTGCTGAGGAGCCAAAATGCCACAAGCCAAACATAATGACACACTCCCGGACTAGTTATGTAATGGTTTATTACCAATGGACCCTGGTTTCATGGTTTAACCTCTACACTGGGTAACATCACCATGGACGGTCCCAGGCCCAGCTGCGAAAGGAGGAGAGTTGGGCATGGGACTAGCAACCCCATTTTGTAAAAACCCAGAGCTACAGAATTGCCAACCAAAACTCCAAAGATTTCATCTCTGGGTGGGGAAAGATCACAAAGTAGATGGGCTAAATCTGGAGACAGGCCCAGGGCAGAGGACTCCTGTGAGCGACTGCAGTGGCCTTGGCCCTAGTAAGAGAAGTGGGCTTAACCTAACCTAATCTACACTGTTTAAGGCTAAGGAATTGACTGTGGACTTCAGGAAGAGGAAGTCAAGGAAACACATACCAGACCTCATCGAGGGGTGAGCAGTTTTAAGTTTCTGGGTGTCAACATCTCTGAAAACCTACCCTGGGCCCAATAGATTGATGCAATTATGAAATATGTACACCAGCAGCTATACTTCATTAGGAGTTTGAGGAGATTCGTATGGCGCCAAAGGCTCCAGTAAATTTCTTTAGAGGTCCATGGAGAGCACTCTAATGGTTACATCACCATTTGACATGGAGGGGCCACTGAGCAGGAACAGAAAAAGCTGCAGAGGGATCAGAAAAAGCCAGCTCCCTCATGGGCACTACCCTCTCCACCATCGAGAACATCTTCAAAAGGTGATGCCTTGAAAATCTGGCATTCATCATTGAGGACTCCCATCACCCAGGACCTGCCCTCTTCTCATTAATACCATCAGGGAAGAGGTACAGGAGCCTGAAGAGACATTTTTCAGTGTTTCAGGAACAGTTTCTTCTTCTCCACCATCAGATTCATGAACATTACTACACTATTTTTGCTCTATTTTTGTATTACACTTTATATATGTTATTATAATTTATGTGTTGTGCTGTACTGCCGCTACAAAACAACAAATTTTATGAGAACTGTCAGTGATTTTGATTCTGATTCATAGAGTTATACAGCCATGGAACACTACACCACAAAAAGAACCACCAAACCACATTGTCCCTAGTCTCAAGGACCTGCATGTGGAGCACTGCCCTCCATATCCTTCCCATCCAAACCTATCCAAACTTATCTTTAATGTTGAAATCAAACCCGCATCCACCACTTCCGCTGGCAGCTTGTTTCACATTCTCTCCACCTTCTGAATGAAGTTGTTCCCCCTCAGGTTCCCTTTAAACATTTCACCTTTAACCCTTAACCCATGACCTCTAGTGCTAATCTCACCCAACCTTAGTGGAGAAAGCCTACAATATTTGCATTTACCCTGTAAATACCACTCATCATTTTATATACCTCATCATTCTTCTGCTCCATAATTTCTAACCTATTCAACCTTTCCCAATAACTCAGGCCCTCAAGTCCTGGCAAATTCCTTGTAAGTAGGAGACACCACTGCTCAGTAGAACTCCAGGGCACCACTGCTCAGTACAAGAGGACTTGGCTTTAAGGTAAGGGGAGGGAAGTTCAAGGGGGATTTTAGAGGAAGGTTTTTCACTCAGAGAGTGGTTGGTGCGTGGAATGCACTGCCTGAGTCAGTGGTGGAGGCAGATACACTAGTGAAGTTTAAGAGACTACTAGACAGGTATATGGAGGAATTTAAGGTGGGGGGGGTTATATGGGAGGCAGTGTTTGAGGGTCGGCACAACATTGTGGGCCGAAGGGCCTGTAATGTGCTGTACTATTCTATGTTCTAAGTATCCTATGCACTCTTTCAATCTTATTGATGTCTATCCTGTAGGTAGATTCAAGATTGTTTCATGTCATTTTCAGTACACAAGTGTTAAGGAGAGCAAAATAATTGTTACTCTGGATCCGATAAAAAAACACAATAAGATAAAGCACACAATGATTTTAAAAAAGCACAATAACTATACTGCAAATCCGTAAGATAGCTTATATACATAGATTGATTGTATGTCCATAAAGTGACGCTAGGCACAGGAGTGTCTGTACGTAAGGTGACTCTGCCAGGAAATGGTAAAGGAGTAGTGATGCAGTGGGTTATTAGGTGACTAGTACTACAGACATTCGAACTCTGTTCAATGGTAGCTCAGTGTCCCTTGTCCACACTTTGTCGGCACTCTCCAGAGAGATGGACGACTCTTTACAGAAGGTATAAATTTGGGGAATTGTAGAGAGATGCAAGATATTAATGAAAGGAGCCAAGCTTTGAAGAATGTCTCCTTCTGGACATCCTAAAATGTTCCTTGGACGATCTAATATTGGCTTAAAAGCTCCAGGGTAGTAAATTTAAAATACATCATTGGGTTAGAATACAAGAATAGGCTGATTATATTTGTAGCTCCTTCAGATAGAAATACAGAGCTGGATTCAGACAAAAAAAATAATAAATTCTGGTTTGAGAATTTATCACTGCTTTTATGCGGAGAAAGGCAGCAGACTTTGGAAAGTTGTTGAAAGTCATTGTGACGTATTATAGTTCGTAAAAATTAAAGATAATGCTTTTCTGCAGAGAGGATATCAAGTATTGGTATAGTAAGGGATAAAGTACATTAAGTGAAATTTTGTTTTGTGAAGGCCACTGTCAAAACAGAAAGGCAAGGTTTCAGAAAGTTTGAGTTCATTGTGATTGACAGCCATAAGCAGAGAATGGGAGATCGTTTCATTGAAACAGATATAAAATATCTGACATGTGAGACCAGACAGAAATGAATCAAATAGTGGAAATGAAAGAATTATCACACAGAGATCGATGAGCCAGAATGGAGAGAGATTAAAGGGGAAGTGGGGAGAGGCAGAAAGGGAGAAGGGAAGGGAAGGTGGGGAGAGAGGGAGAGGGAGGAGGGAGGGGGAGGGGGAGGAGGGGGAGGGAGGAGGGAGAGGGAGGAGGGAGAGGGAGAAGCGGAAAGAGAGAAAGGGAGAAAGAGAGAGAGAGGAGAGAGAAAGGGAAGGAGAGGAAAAAGGGAGAGAGAAAGAGAGGGAGATGAAAGGGAGGGAGAGGGAAACATGGTGACTGTGGGCTGCGCCCAGCACATCCTCAAACTTCATTGGTTGTTGACACAAACAACTCATTTCACCATATCTTTTTTTGTTTAAATCTATATTTGACACAGTTTTAAAAAATACTGTGCTCTTGTCTAGCACTAGATAAACCTGATTCTGATTCTATCCATTTTGTCCGTTGAAGCAATTATTCTAGTGAAGCTAATAAATTGGCGAACTCAGTGGTTACTAACAAGTGAATGTAAGAGTACTCGTCACATCAAACGCTCTGTTAAGTGTGCTTGGTGGTCAGTCTTTTCTCTATAATAATGGCTTGGTTGATCTATAATTTGATGCTTATTGTACTTTGTCGGAAAAATGATTCATAACTGTATAGGCAGGCAGAGTTGAATTGTCGAAATACAAGCAAAATACTTCTCCAAAGCATGGATAACTTCACTCACCACAATACTGACAGATTCTACAACCTACAGATCCACTTTCAAGGACTCTACAGCTCATGTTTTTTATTATATGCTCAGTGGTCACTTTATTAGGTATATCTGTACACCAGCTTGTTAATGCAAATATCTAATCATGTGGCAGCAACTCAATACATAAAAGCATGCAGACATGGGCAAGAGGTTCAGCTGTTGTTCGCAACAAACATCAGAATAGGGAAGAAAAGTGATCCAAGTGATTTTGACTATGGAATGATTGCTGGTGCCAGATGAGGTGGTTTGAGTATTTCAGAAACTACTGAACTTCTTGAATTTTCACTCACAACAGTCTAGAGTTTACAGAGAATTTTGCAAAAAACAGAAAGCATCCAGTGAGTGGCAGCAGTTCTGTGGGTGAAAATGCCTTGTTAATGAGAGAGGTCAGAGGAGAATGGCCAGACTGGTTCAAGCTGACAGGAAGGTGACAGTAACTCAGATAACCACGTGTTTCAACAGTGGTGTGCAGAAAAGCATCTCTGAACGTACAACATGTCGAACCTTGAAATGAATGAGCCACAGCAGCAGACGATCATGGATATATACGAGGATGTCTGTAATAAAGTTGGGGGGGGGGGGGGGGGTGTGTGTGTGTGTGTGTGTGTGTGTGTGTGTGTGTGTGTGTGTGTGTGTGTGTGTGTGTGTGTGTGTGTGTGTGTGTGTGTGTGTGTGTGTGTGTGTGTGTGTGTGTGTGTGTGTGTGTGTGTAAGGCACTCCTTCCCTTTCCCTCTGCTAGCCTGCAGGTAACCCTTGGGCAAGGTGTAGTACCTGCTTAGCCCCTGATTAGGGTTACATGATGCCACAGGAGCAGGTGGTGGATGATCGTATGAGCAGTTAGTACGTATCACAAGTCCTGGTTATGTGACCACTGACACCAGGCAGAAAATCTCTGAAGAGTGTTGATAAAGGCTGGGGTCACCCGTCTTGTATCTCAAGAACAATGATGGTTTTAGACCATGATCATCCATGTCAAACAACATGGCACATAACGATGATGATACAGTATATACACACACACACACACACACACATACAATTTGCCCAATTTGTCTTCTTTTGCACATTGGTTGTTTGTCAATCTTTGTTTATGTATAGTTTTTCATAGATTGTATTATATTTTTTTATTTGCCTGTGAAAGCCTGCAAGATATTAATCTCAATTTAGTATATGGTGATATACTAAATTGAGATTAGAAGTTTACAAGATTATGAGAGGTAGAGATAGAGTGGACAGAGAGCACCTGTTTGAAATATCTAATACCAGAGGACATGCATTGAAGATGAGAGGGGGCAGGTTCAAGTTGGACATGAGGGGTAAGCTTTTTACTCAGAGAGTGGTGGATGCCTGGAATGTACTGCCTGGTATGGTGGTAGAGGCAAATACATTGGAGGCTTTTTAAGAGTTGTTTGAAAGACACATGAAAGGAAGTTGGAGGGATTGGGACATGGTGTAGGTAGGAGGGATTAGGGTTTGGGTGTTTCTGATTCTCTTTTTAGATGGTTTGGCACAGCATTGAGGACAAATTGGCCTGTTCCTGTGCTGTACTGTACTGTTCTATGTTCTACACTGATGATCTATCTACTTTGAGATTGGCCAAAAGAGTCAATCGCTCTAACTAGAAGCCTTAAGGTAACGAGGGCTTTGTGGCTGGCCCGTTGTCAATGGTATTGGCTCAAGCCCACAGGAGTTTATCATCTGAGCAGTAGTGAGGGTGTGTGGGCTGAAAACAGCTGCAAGGAATACGGGAAGAGAGGGAGTCCAGACATTTTTGTCTGTTGATAATATACTGGGACAATTATCCTGGCTTCACAGAACTCACTAACTATAACTTTTAAATTGGCATGTTTGGACAAAAGTGTTCAGTATTCCTTTTCCCTCCCTGCCCTTAGACATTCTATGTTCAGTTAGTTTCAAGTAAAGTAGCAAACAAGAACAAGATTTTCATTAAGAGTAGGGCCATTATATTTTAATGGGAGTGGCACTTTGCCTGAAATCTCGTGTAAGATTTGATTTTCAAGAGAACACAACTTCTCAGAAAAGAGCATTGCTCTGGCTGGCTGCTTGAATTGCGAAATAGGATAAAGAGCAGGAATTCTATTTAATCAAGATGTAGCATTGTGTGAAACTATGGTCAGCAGCTAACAGGAGGCAGTGGTTCAGTGGTTTCTGGTGTCTGTACACTATTGTTTTTCCTAAAGTAACCACCTGATAGAATACTTATTCAAAATAAGCACAGCAGTTGAGTGGAATTTTCCATTAGTAGCTCTTAAACCACATTCCATAATAAATCTTTTTCAGTTGATGGTACCATTAAAGATGAGAGGAATGTATGGTATATCAATTCCTGCATAAGTGGTCAAGTAATCCAAGTTGCCTCCCTTTCCAAACAATCAATCTGAGGTTTGAAGCCTTCAATCTTTCCCTCAGTGTCAACAAGTCAGTGACTTCAGGAAGTTGTGGGGGCAGTGCCCATACTCCTGTCTACATCAATGGTATTGAGGTTGAGAACATCATCAATAACCTATCCTAGTCCAACCACTTTGATGTCACAGTTAAGAAAGCTGACCAAAACCATTACTTCCTCCAAAGGCTAAAGGAATTTGGTATGTCCCCACAGATTCTTATTGATGCACCATTAAAACGATATGGATGTAACACAGTTTAGAATGGCAACTGCTCTGCCTGTGACCTCAAGAATCTGCAGAGAGTGTAGACACAGCTCAGCACATCACGGAAACCAATCTCCCCTTTATGGACTCTGTGTATATTTCTTGCTGCCTCAGGAAAGCAGCCAGCTCACTCACTCACTGCACATTGCACTGCTGGCATCTAGGGCAACAAGGAATGTCCTCTCTCTCTGTCTGTCCTTGATCTTGGTCTTGATGCTGTTCAAGACTCCCTTCATCATGCCAATTGCTTCCTCTTGGTTTTCACTACTGTCAGACATGCAAGTCTTGGGTGGAGATTCAGGAACACCACTATACTCAGATGCAGAAAGATTCTTCATTGCTGTTCCGTAACAGTTTTGTTTGACCATTCCGGGTTGTTAGTCCCGAGCTGAACCCCCAAACCTGAAGGTCCGGTGGACCACTCTTAGTCTGGCCTTTACCCTTTGACCTGTTTGACATGGGTGACCCTACCAAGAGCCAAAGCATAAAGCCTTAGCTCCAGCTAACATACAGGTAGCTATCTAGGTCACTGAGGCAGGCAAGTCTCCAAACCACGAGAGAAGGTTCTGGTTGCCTTCCTGTCAGCTTGAAGCAGTCTCACCATCCTCCTCTGTCCTTTCTCATTGACATAAGAGACATAGATCAGTGGATATCAGGGACTCTTCTCCCCGGGGAGTAAATGACTAATACGAGAGGACATAATGTAAGGTGGATGGAGAAAAGTATAGCGGGGACATCAGAGGTAGGTTGTTTTTATGCAGAGCAGTGAGTATATGGAATGCCCTTCAGCAGTGGTGGTAGAGGCAGATAGATTATGGACATTTAAGGAGTTCTAAGATAGACACATGGATGATAGAAAAACAGTGTGTTATGTGGGAGAGAAGAGTTAAGTTGATCTTGGAGTAGTTTAAAAGGTCATCACAACATTGTGGGCTGAAGGGCCTGTACTGAGCTATACAGTTCTATGCTCAATAATAATAAGAAGCAAGGGATATTGGTGATGTACTGTGGAGAGCATTCCCACTGGCTGTATCACCATCTGGTATGGGGGGTAGGGGAGGATTACCACACAGGATCAAAATAATCTGCAGAGTTGTAAAATAAATAATCTCCATCATGGGCACTAAGCTCCACAGTATTCAAGACTCTTCAAGGAGCGATGCCTCAGAAAGGTGGCATCCATCATTAAGGACCCCCATCTCCCAAGACGTGTCTTGTTCTCATTACTACCATCAGGTAGGAGTTACAGAAGCCTGAAGGCACACATGCAGTGATTCAGGAACAGCTTCTTCCCCTCTGCCATCTGATTTCTGAGTGGACATTGAACCCATGAACACTATCTCACTATTTTCTTATTTCCTATTTTTGCATTACTTATTTAACTATTTAATATAGTTATACTATATATTTGCTGTAGTTCACAGCTTTTTCTTTCTATATTATCATGTATTGCATTGTACTGCTGCTGCTAAGTTAACAAATTTCACGACACATGTTGGTGATATCAAATCTGATTCTGATACCAATTGGATTTGGCCGAAGATTGAAGCCTGTATATTAATGGATTGATTTCTGGTTGGATCTAGTCTGAAATGATCCGAACTCATTTAACTTTAAGTTTATACAATCACCAAGTTGTGGACGGATCTTGATTCCATTCTCTTCAGCTGGTTTGGGACCAGGATTCCCATAGTGCTCTCTAAGTCTCCTGCCTTAACTACTCAGAAAAATCTTTGTTATGAGCACACTACAAAGTGGATTGTTCATCACAGAACCTTAATTGGCCATGTCCCCAATCCAAAACACTCAGTGGCCACCTTATTAGGTACACTTGTACACCTGCTCATTAATGCAAATATATAATTAGCCAATCATGTGGCAGCAACTCAATGCATAACAGCATTAAGACAGGATCAACAGTTATTGTTCAGACCAAACATCAGAATGGGGAAGAAATGTGATCTAAGTGACTATGACTGTAGAGTGATTGTTGGTGCCAGACAGGGTGGTTTGAGGATCTCAGAAACTGCTGATCTCCTGGGATTTTCACATATAGCTGTCCCTAGAGTTTACAGAGAATGGTGTAAAAAAAAAACAAAAAGCATCTAGTTCTGTGGGGAAAAAGAAACCATACCAGATAGTAATGCAGCCAGTTAGAATGTCCACCACTAAAGCCTACCTCTGATGTCCCCCCTATAATTTTCTCCATTCGCCTTATATTATGTTCTCTTGTATTAGTCATTTTACCCTGGAAAGAAAAGTCCCTGATATCCACTGATTTATGCCTCTTATGTCAATGAGAGAGGACAGAGGAGGATGGCCAGACTGGTTCAAGCTGACAAGAAGGTAACCACAACAATCTCATGGTTTGGAGGTTTGCATGCCTCAATGACCTGGAGAGCTACCTGTATATTAGCTGGAGCCAAGGCTTTGTGCTTTGGCTCTTGGTAGGGTCACCCATGTCAAACAGGTCAAAGGGTAAAGGCCAGACAAAGAGTGGTGCACCAGTCCTTCAGGTTTGGAGGTTCAGCTCAGGGCTAACAACCCTGACTGGCCAATCAAAATTGTTACAGAAACAGCAATAAAGAATCCTACATCTGAGTATAGTGGTGTTCCTGAGTCTCCACCCAAGACTTGCATGTCTGACAGTAGTGAAAACCAAGAGGAAGCAATTGGCATGATGAAGGGAGTCTTGAACAGCACCAAGACCAAGATCAAGGACAGACAGAGAGAGAGGACATTCCTTGTTGCCCTAGATGCCAGCAGTGCAATGTGCAGTGAGTGAGTGAGCTGGCTGCTTTCCTGAGGCAGCAAGAAATATATACAGAGTCCATAAAGGGGAGATTGGTTTCCGTGATGTGCTGAGCTGTGTCTACACTCTCTGCAGATTCTTGAGGTCACGGGCAGAGCAATTATAATTCTAAACTGTGATGCATCCATATGGTTTCAATGGTGCATCAATAAGAATCTATGGAGAAATGCCAAATTCCTTTAGCTTCTACCACCACTGCTGGAGGGCATTCCATGCATCCACCACTCTCTGTGTAAAACACCTACCTCTGATGTCCACCCTATACCTTCCCCCATTCACCTTACATTATGTCCCTCATATTAGCCATTTTCACCTTGGGGAGAAAAGTCTCCGGCTATCCGCTCTATCTATACCTCTTATCATCTTTTTACACTTCCATCAAGTCACCCCTTGTCCTCCTTCATTCCAAAGAGAAAAGGCTTAGCTCGCTCAAATTATCTTCATTAGTCGTGCTCTCTAATCCTGGCAGCATCTTGGTAAATCTCTTCTGCACCCTCTCCAAATCCACCACATTCTTCCTATAATGAGGTGACTAGAGGTGAACACAATATTCCAAGTGTGGTCTAACCAGAGTTTATTGTTAAGAGGAGAAAACCAAATACAATCAAGAAATGAAGATAAAATTGAAATACTTTCGGTTGCTCCCAAAGCCAAAAGAGGTAAACTTTGTGATAAACTTAGGAACTTGGCTCCCTTTGTAAAATCAGAAGTAACTTGCCTGGGTGTTATCCTTGATTCAGATTTAAATTTTAATTTTACATAAAGAAAGTGACCAGAGCAGCAATTTTACACTTAAGAAATATTGCAATGGTACTTTCTTTTCTTTCACATAATCATGCTGAAAAACTAATTTATACTTTTATATTGAATAAATGAAATTGCTGCAATGCCCTTTTTATTGGCCTTCCAAAGCAATCAAACTTCAATTATTTCAAACACCGCTGCTAGACGTTTAACCTAAATCAGAATGAGAGAACATATCGCTCCCATACTAGCTACTCTGCATTGGCTTCCTGTATCTTTTAAAATTGATTTCAAAGTTCTCTTACTTGTTTTTAAAACTCTTAATGGTCTAGACTGGAGTACATCACAGAATCGGTTTTGTTTTATAATCCTGCTTGAGCTCTCAGGTCTTCTTCCGCCAGTCTCTAAAATTTAAACAATCTCCTTCAAGGTCAGCTCTTTTGAAACACGTTCCTAAACTGTAAAACTCAACACATAGAACTACAAGGGATGCAGACTCAGTTGACGCTTTTAAATGTCAGCTCAAAACCTATTTTTTTAAACCTTCCTTTTAACTAACATCTTTTCATCTTTTATTTTCATGTTTATTTTTATTTTTATTTTATTTTCATCTTTTTATTTTTATCCATTTTTAAAGCACTTTGAAATACATCATCTGTATGAAAAGTGCTCAATAGATAAAGTTATTATTATTATTGTTATTATGTTATTTATTTTTGGCTCAGCTCAAGCTGGCAAAACCTGAGGTATGGGCATAGTCAAGCACACTCATTTCTCAATCACTAGGAACTTTCAGACTATTTTAGTGGTGTTCAGTAATGTGGCTTTCTGAAAATTTACATAATTATTGCTGTATAGGCTTAATTGTTTAATGCTAATGTGTAACGCCTTTGGGATGATACCAGTTATAGATATTACTATTGGGACAATGTATACCCTGTTCATGTTTCAATATCTTTCAATTTCCTTTTTTAATTCAGCATATTTCTGGTGTTTTTCACTTACTGATTGCCATATGTTGTGCATGTTTGGAATAGCTATAACTATTAAGTTGTTCTTGTTTATTTATCTTGTTATAATCAGACAGTTATTATGGATTGTCCTGTCTGTAATAATGGATCAGTCACATATTAATTTGTGGGACTCGGACTAAAATTGGCTCAGGCTTGTATTTATAGTAAGGTATGGTATCTTTTATGAGTTTGTATTTTAAAGCAAGATTTTAGTGAATGATGTTTATCACTTGATTATGCCTGTATAAGTAATCACATTGAGTTAAGTGTTGTAGGATCCTATAATGTGTTGGATTGTTTCTGATTTCTCTTGACATTGTCTGCATTTATCATCTTTAATTAAGTATTCTTGATTTTTCTGTCTTAACCACCCTGCCCTGTATTGCCACAAGGAACCCAGCCCCTCTGTTTGTGGGAAGAGGACAACTCTGAGCCAGGCATTTGACTCTTCCCTGTTGACATCTAATCTGCTCAGATCATAGGGATGTCTTCCATGGAGGGTCATTCTCTTCCATTGGTTAACCTTTTTCTTCAATAGTGATAATTTCCTCATTTTTCTGGGTTGTGCTTTCATTTAAGTTTAGTGGTGTGTACTTCTTAGCAGAATTGCATATGCTTGTGTGGAGTGCTGAGTTCGGCTTTTGTGATGAAAATATATCCTTAGAAGTTTCATCTGACTGTGGTGTAATTTTTTTGTTAATATCTGTTATTCCTCTTCCTCCTTCTGTCCTAGGTAATGTTAATCTAAGCTCATTCAAGTGTACATAGTGTTTTTAATTTCTTATTTTTCTTTGCAAATTTTCCAGATTGGTTTCGAATCAACACATTATGCTAAAAGAATATGTTAATATGGGTATAGCAAAAGTGTTTATTGCCTTTGTTATATTTTTATTATTGAGCTCTGTTTGGCAGATTTTCTTAAGCCTTAAAGTAAACTCTGTTTTTCCTTCATCACAGTATGATCTATTTTCTTTGCTTATTGATATCCCAGAAATTTAAAAGTTTCATATTCATCCACCAGTTGTATGGTATTCTGCTGCTTTCATTTATGTTCTATTAGCTCCATTGCACCTTTCTTTATGTTTAATGTTCTGCACTTATCCAGTCCAAAATTCATGTTTACATCTTTCAAAAATAGTTCTATTATTTGAATGAATTGCTTTAGGTTTACTGATGAAGGAGCTTGTCATTTCAAATTATCCATGTATAGAAAGTGCGTCAAGGTATAATTCATTTGGTAGTTTCTGATTTGATACCCTATTTTGGTCCAATTTAGTAAATTAGAGAGTGGGGTTAAAGCTAGAAAAAAATATAATGGGCTTAGAGAATGACCCTGGAAAATGCCTTGTTTGATAATGATGGCTGTTCTACTCTAATAGAATGGGTGATTGTAGTATGCCAATGCAATTTCACAGTATTGGGTGTAGTTTATATATATCAAGAGCTTCTATTCACCATGAGTGTGGGACAAGAATCAAATGTTCTTTGGTAGCCAATATAACAACATGAAAGATTACTGCTTTACTTCCAGGCTTGGTTTAGAATTACAGAATCTATAAGCAGTTATCATTATTTTTATTTTTGTCTCAGCTCAAGCCTGAGGTATGGGCACAGCCAAGCACACTCAGTTTTCAATTGCTAGGAACCTTTGGACTATTCTAGTGGAGCTTAACATTGTGGCTTTCTGAAGATTTATGTAGACACTGCTGTGTAGGAAGTATATATTTTAGATGCTATTGTGTAGTGACTTTGGGATGATACCAATTGTAGATAATACTATTAGAACAATGTATACCCTGTTCATGTCCCATAATCTTTCAATTTCCACTTAATTCAACAGATTTCTGGTACTGAATCAATAAGTTATTGATTAATTTCTGTATGTTATGTGTGCTTGGAATAGCTCTAACTATTAAGTAAGCTGTTCTTGTTTGTTTATCCTGTATTATTATATCTAGATAGTTATTATGGAATGTCCTATCTGTAATAACTGACTGGTATTAATATAATTTGTGGTATTCTGACTCTATAACTGGATCAGGTTTGTATTTATAGTAAGGTATGATTTCATTTATGAGTTTGTATTTTAAAACAAGGTTTTGGTGAATGATGTTTGCCACTTGATTGTGCCTACAGAAGTAATCAGATTGTGTTAAACTGCTACAGGATCCTGTAATGTGTTGGATTGTTTCTTGTTTTTCTTGGCATTTTCTACATTTATCATCTTGAATTTGTTAGTCTTTCATTTTTGTATTTTTGATATTTTTTGTGCTAACCTGGCCCTGTATTGCCTTAAGGAACCCAACCCTTCTGTTTCTGGGAAGAGGTCTCCAACTTTGAGCCAGGCATCCAACGCTTCCTTGTTGACATCTAGTCTACTCAGATCATGGGGATGTCTTCCATGGAGGGTCATGCTCTTCCATTGGTTAACTTTTTCTTCAATGGTGATAATTCCTTCATTTTTCTGGGTTGTGCTTTCACTTAAGTTTAGTGTGTGTACTTTTCAAAATCAGAATTGGATATGGTCGGGTAGAGTGCTGAATCCCTGTTTTTGTTGATGAAAGTGTATCCTTAAAAGTTTTACCTGACTGTTTCACTTTGCCCCAAATCCAACTCCCAGAACCCTCCCAAAATTGCCAACACTTACATTTACAGTCTGTTATTCCTCTCCCCCCTTCTGCCCTAGATAGTGTTAACCTAAGCACATTTGTTTGTTCATAATGCTTTCTGAAATTTGTCATTTCGGTTCTCATTTTTCTTTGTAAATTTTCCAGATCGCTTTCGAACGAAGATTTTATGCCAAAAGAATGTGTTAACATTAAGCAATGCCCCTTGCACCATTTAACTCAGTTCAGACCTGTTATTGTTCCTTCTCACGCCTTGTGGCGCATAGATTGGCATTTTTGCTGTTTCCATAGCATTTGACTGTGTTTTTATGAGTCTGAGTTTCTCCCTCAACACTCAACCCAGCACGAATGGAAAGCGTGCAAGGAGACTGCCAGATTCGAACTCGGGACTATTCGCTTCAAAGTCCAGTGCTGATGCCACTACACCATCGGCTGGCTTCAGTACAGAATTGATGGATCAAGTAGCCCCTTCCTTTCCTGTAATAATTCCACAATTTTGTACTTTCTCATTTGTGCTAACCTCTGAACGTAAAATAGAAAGCTTTGGAAGTGCTCTGTTGAGCAGGCAGTACACCAAGGAGTGCTTTCTTTTGTACTTTGGTCTACTCCAACATACACAGTATCTGTGCCTTCTTAATTTTATCCAAATTTTGATCCACCCATTGCAAAAAACTCTGAATTCATCTGACCATAACACCATAAGACGCAGGGGGAAAATTAGGCCATGTGGCCCATTGAGTCTCCTCTGCCATTCAATCATGGCTGATCTATTTTTCCTCTCCTCAGCCCCACTCCCCGGCCTTCGCCCCAGCCTTCTCTCTGTAACCTTTAATGCCATGGCCAATCAAGAACCTATTAACCTCTGCCTTAAAAACACCCAACGACCTGGCCTCCACAACTGCCTGCGATCACAAATTCCACAAATTCCCCACCATCTGGGTGAAGAGATTTCTCTGCATCTGTTTTAAATGGATACTCCTGTATCCTGAGATTGTACCCTCTTGTCCTAGACTCCCTCACATGGAGAACATCCTTTCCACAAAGTCTTGGCCTTTCAACATTTGAAAGGTTTCAATGAGATCCCACCCCCACCCTTCTAAATTTCAGTGAGTACAGGCCCAGAGCCATCAAACGTTCCTCATATGATAACCCTTTCATTCCTGGAATCATCCTTGTGAACCTCCTCTGAACCCTCTCCAATTCCAGCACAACTTTTCTCAGATAAAGAGCCCAAACTGTTCATAATACTCAAGGCGAGGCCTCATCAGTGCCTTATAAAACCTCAGCATCACATCCCTGCTCTTATACTTTAGGCATCCTGAAATTAATACAGGTAATAACATTACATTTGCCTTCCTCACCACTGACTCAACTTGCAAGTTAACCTTTTGGGTGTTCTGCACAAGGACTCCCAAGTCCCTTTGCATCTCAGATTTTTGGATTTTGTTCCAGTTTAGAAAATAGTCTGCGCTTTTATGTCTACTGCCAAAGTGCATGACCATGCATTTTCAAACATCGTATTTCATTTGCCATTTTCTTGCCCTTTCTCTTAATCTGTCCTTCTGCTGCCTTCCTATTTCCTCAACGCTACCCGTCCCTCCACCAGTCTGTGTCATCTGCAAACTTGGCAACAAAGCCATTTATTTCATCATCCAAGTCATTGATATACAGAATAAAAGAAGCGGCCCAACACCGACCCCTGCGGAACTTCACTAGTCATTGACAGCCGACCTGAAAAGGATCCTTTTATTCCCACTCGCTGCTTCCTCCTGCCAACTGGCCAATGCTCTAATCATACCAGCAACTTTCCTGTACCACCATGGGCTCTTGACTTGGTAAGCTGCTTCATGTGTTGCATCTGGTCAAAGGCCTTCTGAAAATCCAAATGCAAAACATCCACTGCATCCCTTTTATCTATCCTACTTGTAATCTCCTCAAGGAATTCCAACAGGAGTATATCAGGCAAGATTTTCCCTTAATTCCTGTTCAATTGGGTGGATTTTTCCCCTCAAAAGGCAACTGGAAAACTAAAGAGAGATTATAGTATTATAGTTGTAAATTTGGACATTTTTGAGTAGTCAGTGAGCTTACATGTCTTCTCCCAATAATACATTTTTTATTTTGACCATTGACCTTAAATGTTTGTGAAAACTATTCCCTAAAATGGAATTCATTTCTTGGTTCATTTTCCTGTAACTTCCCTGGCTGGGTTAGATTTTATCTGGCCACCAGAGGGACCTAGAGGATACACATCCAACTCACAATATCTTTATGTTCTTCTGTTCTTTTCTGACAACATCATTAGGCTTTTCGATTGATGTTCATTTTCAGAACAATCTCATCAGTCCCAACAATCCCATTTGGACACAGCTGTGATTGGCACAACCTGCTGTGAATGACGACAAACAGTTATTAGTCTTCAACCATCAGGTTACTGAACTAATGTGAATAACTTCATTCACCTCGACTCTGAAGTGATCCCATAGCCCATAGGCTCACTTTCAATGACTCCAAAACTCATTCTCATGTTCTCAATATTTATGTACAAGACCATAAGGTATAGGAGCGGAATTAGGTCATTTGGCCCATCGAGTTTGCTCAACCATTTCATCATGGCTGATCCAATTTTCCCCTCAGCCCCAATCTCCTGCCTTCTTCCCGTATCCCTTCATACCCTGACCAATCAAGAATCTATCAACCGCAGTCTTAAAAATAAACAAATAAATTTCTCATATATGCACATGGCCAAGTGGTTAAGGCGTTGGTCTAGTGATCTGAAGGTTGCTAGTTCAAGCCTCAGCTAAGGCAACGTGTTGTGTCCTTGAGCAAGACACTTAACAACACATTGCACTGCGATGACACCGGTGCCAAGCTGCTTGGGTCCTAGTGCCCTTCCCTTGGACAACATTGGTGGCGTGGAGAGGAGAGACTTGCAGCATGGGCAACCGGTCTCCCATACAACCCTGCCCAGGCCTGTGCCCTGGAAACTTTCCAAGGCACAAATCCATGGTCTCTCAAGACTAACGGATATATATATACATAAATATAAAAGACTTGGCCTATACAGCTGCCTGGGGCAAAGAATTCCACAGTCATCACTCTGCCTAAAGAAATTCCTCCTCATCTCTGTTTTAAAAGGATCCCCTCTATTCTGAGGCCGAGACCTCTGACTCTCCCACTATAAGAAACATCCTCTTCTCATCCACTCCATCCTTTCACCATTCGATGGGTTTCAATGAGGTCACTCCTCATTCTTCTGAATCAATAGACAGTAGGTGCAGGAGTAGGCCATTCGGCCCTTCTAGCCAGCACCCCGTATGTGTATGTGGCTGATCATACACAATCAGTACCCCGTTCCTGCCCTCTCCCCATATCCCTTGACCCCGCTATCTATAAGAGCTCTATCTAACTCTCTCTTGAATGCATCCAGAGACTTGGCCTCCACTGCCTTCTGGGGCAGAGCATTCCACATATCCACCACTCTCTGGGTGAACAAGTTTTTCTGCAACTCTGTTCTAAATGGCCTACCCCTTATTCTTAAACTGTGGCCTCTAGTTCTGGACTCGCCCATCAGCGGGAACATGCTTCCTGCCTCCAGTGTGTCCAATCCCTTAATAATCTTATATGTTACAATCAGATCCCCTCTCATCCTTCTAAATTCCAGTGTATACAAGCCCAGTCGCTCCAATCTTTCAACATATGACAGTCCCGCCATTCCGGGAATTAACCTTGTGAACCTATGCTGCACTCCCTCAATAGCAAGAATGTCCTTCCTCAAATTTGGAGACCAAAACTGCACACAATACTCCAGGTGGGGTCCCCTTTTCCTAACTTGACTCCATTTAGATAGTAATCTGCCTTCCTGTTCTTGCCACCAAAGTGGATAACCTCACATTTATCCACATTAAACTGCATCTGCCATACATTTGCCCACTCACCCAATCCTAGTGAATACAGGCCCAGGGTCATCAAATGCTTTTCATGTGACAAGACATTCAATCCTGGAATCATTTTCGTGAACCCCCTTTGAGCCCTCTCCTGTTTCAGCACATTCTTTCTAAGATAAAGGGTCCAAAACATCTCACAATACTCCAAGTGAGGCCTCACCAGCACTTCATTATGTCTGAACATTACATTCTTGCTTTTATATTCTAGTTTTCTTGAAATGAGTGTAAACATTACACTTGCCTTCCTCATCACAGACTCAATCTGCAAATTAACCTTTAGGGAATCCTGCACAAGGACACCGAAGTCCTTTTAAGCCTCAGTTATGTTGTATTTTCTCTTCATTTAGAAAACAGTCAACCCTTTCATTTCTTCTACCAAAGTGCCCTTACACTTTCCGTCACTACATTCCATCTGCCATTTCTTTACCCATTCTCCTAATCTGTTTAAGTCCTTCTATAGCATCTCGACTTCCTCAAAACTACCTGCCCCTCCACTTAACTTCCTATCATCTGCAAACTTTGCAGCAAAGCTATCAATTCCATCATCCAAATCACTGACTTGTAATGTAAAAAGAATTAGACCCAACAGACTCATGTGGAACACCACTAGTCATGGGCAGCCAACCAGAAAAGACTTCCTTTATACCCACTCTTTATCGCTTGCCAATCAGCCACTGCTTTATCCATGCTAGAATCTTTTCTGCAATAACATGGGCTCATACCTTGTTATACAGCCTCATGTGTGGCACCTTGTCAAAGGCCTTCTGAAAATCCAAATACACAACATCAACCAATTCTGCATTGTCTATCCTGCTTGGTATTTCTTCAAAAAATTCCAAAAGACTTTTCAGGCAAGATTTTCCCCTCGAAGAGACCATGCTGACTATGGCCTATTTTATCATGTGCCTCCAAGTACCCTGAGACCTCATCCTTAATAAACGACTCCAACATCCTCCCAGCCACTGAGGTCAAACTAACTGATGCTTGTCAATGTGTTTCTGTATAGTTTTACATTGTTTTTGTTATATTCCATTGTTCTACTGTGAAGGTCTGCAAGAAAATGAATCTCAGGGTAGCACAGTACTGTGTAAAAGACAGGCACATACTTATAGCTAGGGTGCCTCAATCTTTTGCACAGTAGTAATTTTATGTATTGCACTGTACTGCTGCCACAAAAATAAAAGCAAATTTCATGCCATGTGAGTGATGACAAACCAGATTCTGATACGGGTCTCTATCACTATTTGGTGGACTGAGAGTGGGAAGGGGGCAGGGAGAAGGAAATCATGGTTGGGAAAAGGGGAAGGAGCGGGAAGCACCAGAGAGAGATTCTGTAATGATCAATAAATCAATTGTTTGGAATCAAATGACCTTCCCTGATGTCCAGGTGTATCTGCACTCATGCGCCCCCTCCCCCCCCCCCCCACCCTGGACCTGACACTCCACCCTTACCATTCCCAACATCCTCTGCTTCTGCCAGATTGACAAACTCGTTTCCACTCCATGTTGACAAATACAGTAGTGCAAAAGTCTTAGACACCCTAGATCTACTGTATATATGTGCCTAAGACTTTTGCACAGTACTGTATACGGTGATATTATCAAAGTATTTATATAAATTTACTCTGAACTTTAAAACTGAGCCACTTGGAAGCTACAGTTAGTGAATATAAAACACAAGAGATTCTGCAGATGCTGAAATCCATAGTCACACACACAAAATGCTGGAGGAACTCAACGGGTCAGATAGCATCTATGGAGAGGAATAAACTGTCGACGTTTAGGGTCTCAGCTCAAAACGTCAACTGTTTATTATTCTCCATAGATGTTGCCTGATATGTTGAGTTCGTCCAGCATTTTTATGCGTTTCTCTGGGAAATAATAAAGTCTATTCACAAAGCAAACCTCCAGAAGAGAGTGTCGAGGAGAATCTCACTCACCTGACACAATGTTTACACTTCTTCAACACAAAAATAACAATAAACAATTAACTATATTTTCAATTGCTATAATCATCTACTTAACTTTAACATCAGGAACATAGTCAGGTAGTTATTTTGACATGGGGATGAGAACAAAGTGAGAGGGTAATTGGTATACAAGTAGATGCAGTGTGTAGTGAGACCATGAGGAAGCTCAGGAAGATGATTGGACAAAATTGCAGTCCGTGGGATGAGGTGAAGTGTAACATGGGGACAAAACTGAAAAGGATAACAAATACATGACTAAAGGTGGTATATTTGAATGCACCCAGATATACAGAATAAGGAAGATGATCTTTGTGCACATTTAGAGATTGACAGGGATGATATTCTGGCTGAAGGAAGATCATAATTGCGAGCTGAACATCCAAGGATACACATTGTATCAAAAAGACAGTCAGATAGGCAGAGAGGGTGGGGTGGCTTTTTTGATAAAAACATGAAATTACATCCTTAGAAAGAGCTGAGATAGAATTGGAAAATGTACCATTCTTGTGGGTAGGGTTAAGAAACTGCATGGGTAAAAAGACCCTGATAGGAATTATATATAAGTCTCCAAACTGTAGCCAGGATGTGGGATATAAATTACTAAGGGAGATAGAACAGGCATGCAATAAACACAGTGTTACGGTGGTCATGGGGGATTTCAATATGTAGGTAGATTGGAAAAACCAGGTTGGTGTTGGATCCCAAGACAGAGTATTTGTAGAATGCCTACAACATGGCTTCTTAGAGCAGTTTGTGGTTGAGACCACTAGGAGAAAGGCAACTATGAATTGGGTGCTGTGTGATGACCTAGATTTGATTAGGGAGCTCAAGGTAAAGGAACCCGTAGGAGTCAGTGATCATAATATGATAAAATTCACCTTGCAGTTTGAGAGGGAGAACATAAAGTCAGATGTTATCAGTATTACAGTGGAGTAAAGGGAATTAGAGGTATGAGAGAGGAGCCAGCCAAAGTTGAATGGAAGGGGACACTAGCAAGAATGAGTCCAGACAGCAATGGGTCAAAGCAGCATAGAAGCAAAATAGAGTGCATATAATATAGCAATAATAATTAGTGAGAGGTTAGAGGATTGGGAAACTTTCAAAAACCAAAAGGGAATTAGAGGCATGAGGGAGGAGCTTGACCAGGTGGATTGGAGGAGGATACTGGCAGGGAAGACAGCACAGCAGAGGTGGCTGAAGTTTTTGGGAAAAGTTCACAAGGCACAGAATAGATATGTCCCACAGAAAAAGTTCTCAAATGGAAGGGGTAGGCAACCGTGGTTGACAAGGGGAGTTAGGGATGCATAAAAGCCAAAGAAAGAGCATACAAGGCAGCAAAAGTGAGTGGGAAGTTGTCTGATTGGGAAGCTTTTAAAATCCATTTAAAATAGGTCGGTAGGATCTATTGGCTGACAAAAGTTTGGCTCCAGGAATGACTTTCAGTAGATGGCAGCGAGGTAGTTGCTCTGCTACTTACGAAACCCTGAGCCCGAATCAGGTCGTCTGCGAATATTTTAGCACCGGGTTCCCCGCGAACATTCGGTGTGCTAAACAGGTTTGGAGGCGGCGCCCATCTGTCCGCGCTCCGGGCCGGTAGCGACGGCCCTTCCCGCCGGCCGCGCGAGGCGCCCAGTGATCCCCGGCGCGAGGGTGTCACCGCGTTTGGGCGACGGATGCCCTCGCGTGCGTTCAAGTTCAACAGCCGCCATGACAGGGGATGAGGAAAGGTGCAACGGACTCGTTTCGTTTCCTCGCGGCCCGGTGGTTGGGGACCACTGGACTAGATAAGGTGGGTGCGGAGAGGATGTTTCCTATGGTGGGGGTATCCAGAACTAAAGGGCACAGCCTTAAAATTGAGAGGTGACCTTTTAGAACAGAGGAAAAGAGGATTTTTTTTTAGCCAGAGAGCAGTCACTCTGTAGAATGCTCTGCCACAAACTCAAGTGCAGGCCAAGTCCATGGATGTTATTTAAGGTGGAAGTTGATAGTTTGTTATTGGTCAGGGCATTAAAGGATATGGCAAGAAGTGTATGGGGTTGAGTGGGATCTAGGATCAGCCATGATGGAATGGTGGAACAGACTTGATGGGCTGAATGGCCTAATTCTGCTCCTGTGACTTATGGTCCACTCTTTAAGAAGGGAGGGAGTCTGAAGAAAGGAGATTATAGGCCAGCTCAGCTGACTTCAGTGGTTGGGAATTTGTTGGAGTCAAAGAGGTTTCAGTGTACTTGGAAGCACATAATAAAATAACCTGATGCCATCATGGTTTCCTTAAGTGGACATTTTGCCTGACAGATCTGGCGAAATCTTTCGAGGAAATAACAGATAGGATAGAAAAAGGAGAGTCAGTGGATGTTTACTTGGATTTTCAGAAAGCCTTTCACAAGGTGCCACACAACAAGATAGGAACCCATGGTACTACAGGAAAGGTACTAGCATAGATAGAAGATCAGCTGACTGTCAGAAGGCTAAGGGTGGGAATAAAGGGGGACTTTTCTGTTTGGCTTCTGGGGACTAATGGTGTTCTGCAAAGGTTGGATGATGAATTGATGGCTTTGTGGCCAGTTTTGTAGACGGTATGAAGATAGGTGGAGGAGCAGGTAGTGTTGAGGAAACATGAAGTCTACAGAAGTGGAATTTTACACATGCATGAAATTTGCAACTATACCACAAGAGTATTTCAGAAAAATAGCAAAAATGATAACAGTAATACTGAGAAAGGTATAGACGCAATTGTTGTTCAGCTCTTTGAAACACTGAGGTTGAAAGGCTATTATTGCAATTCAACTTGTCACAAATGGTACACAGACAATTGCAGGTTCATATTAAATCCTGGGAGACTTGCTGGAGGAAAAAAAAATAGACAGCATTGTAATCCTGAAGTCTGTCCTGGTTTCAATGAGCCTGGGCTCAACATTAGATGTAAACAAGAACTCAGGTTGGAGATTCAGACCACAAGACCATGAGAAATAGGAGCAGATTTAGGCCATTTGGCCCATCAAGTCTGCTCCACCATTCAATCATGGCTGAACCTTTCTTTCCCCCTCCTTGTCCCACTATAATCACGTCCTTGCCGAAGAGGGCTACACAATGGTTGAATACAAACCTGGACTAACAGCCAATGTACAATAAGGGAACATGCAGTTCCAAATAAAATGTGTGGGCAGTTTCAAAATTACATTCAGCAGAAAATTGTTGCTCCTGCCCAAAGTGGAGGAGAGGTTGAAAGAGAGAAGAACTGGGAGGGAGGAAAATGCTAGGTTTATAGATAGATATCTGAATGCACCCACGAGTGTCCTGTCTGGCTGCATCATTGTGTGGTACGGAAGTTACAAGGTATCAGAGTACTAGATCACCAAGAGGATCATCAGGGTCTCCCGCCCCACTTTTTGTGACATTTACTGGGAGCATTCTATACAAAGGGCCTGATGATTCCTGCCACCACCCACAATCTCTTTGACCCACTACGTCAGGAAGGAGGTACAGAAGTATCACGACCAGGACTGCCAGAAAGATAAAAGCTTCTTCCCTCAGACCATGAGCCTCAGAATACCCTGCTACCCACAAAGACTCATCACTAGGACAGCAAGCTGTATACCGTTTGCCTGTGTCGCGTACTACAGTCACTTTGAAATACATTTTATTAGCTTATTGGCCGTAATATTTCGTTCTACGTGCCGTGTACAATACAGGTTTTGTGGGTGCACCATGGTCTGGAGGAACATTGTTTTGTTTGGTTGTATATATGTACAGTCAGGTGGCAGTAAAATTGAACTTGAATTTAATGTAGACAAGTGTGATGTTATACTTTGGGAGGACAGACCAGGGTAGGACTTACACAGTGGGTGGCAGGGCACTGAGGAGTGTGGTAGAGCAGAAGGATCTGGGAATACAGATCCATGATTCCTTGAAAGTGCCGTCACAGGTTGATAGAGTCATAAGGAGAGCTTTTGACACATAGGCCTTCTTAAACCAAAGTAGCTTAGCAGTCGGCGCAATGCTATTACAGCTCAGGGCATTGGAGTTGAGAGTCGAATCCCGCCATTCTCTGTCTCCGATGTTCCCATCGGATCCTCCTGATTTCCTCACATAGTCCATAGACATACCAGGTAGGTTATTTGATGATTGTAAGTTGCCCTGTGATTAAAGTTCAATCGGGATTTTCTGGGGTTGTGGGGAAGTGCAGCTTGAAGAGCAGGAAGGACCCATTCTGTGCTGTATTTCTGAATAACCATATTGAGCACAGGAGTTGGGAGTATATCAAAGGTTCAAAGGTCCAATTTAATGTCAGAGAAATGTAAACATTATACATCCTGAAATGCTTTTTCTTCACAACCATCCACGAAAACAGAGGAGTGCTCCAAAAATAAATGACAGTTAAATGTTAGATCCCCAAACTCGTCCCCCCCAACTCCCCTCCCTCCCTAGCATAAGCAGCAGCAAGAAACAATCCCCCCTCCCCACCCCACTGGCAAAAAAAAAATCATCGGCACCCGCCACCAGGCACTCAAATGTGAGCAAAGCAACAGCAAAGACACAGACTTGTAGTACCCCAGACTTTGCATTTTACCCAGTATATGACATACCACAGGCTCTCTCTCTCCCTAATAAAGGGAGAAAGAGGTGTCTCCATTTTCCCAGTGAGCGGGGAGACATAACAAACAACCCTCTGGTTTACGATGTTAAAAGTCTGTTACGTCACTTTTTTTGAGCTCAGTGCCCAAAGATCTCAAAGATTTCGGGTCTTCAGGCACACAGCCATAGATATTTCGACTCCCCTGCCGACACACAGGTCTCCTGCCGTGACACCGACCCTCAATCCACCCGTCTCCAGAGACCCGAGATCCTAGGCTTCCAAATCCGAGCCGGCCTCTTAGGCTGAGCCCTTGGCATGCCAAACAACAACATCCAGTTATGAAACCCTGAGTGTTGATCCCATTCCCACAAAGAACTGAAGTCAGCATGTAACTCCAAGTCAGGGTCTTCGAAAGAACCCTGAAAGGGAAAAATAAAGATATAAAGATGGAAATAGAGCTGTTTCCGAAGATGCAAGCAAAGGAGTCGCCATTTAGCGCCATCAATACTCCGCTCTGCCTCCCATATGTTGACGTTTAAGACATTAGTGAGACCTAATTTGGAGTATTGTATTCAATTCTGGTCACCTACCTACAGAAAAGATTTCACTAAGATTGAAAGTGTACAAATTATGAGGGGAATATTATGATAACATAAATGCAAGCAAGCTTTTTCCACAGAGGTTAGATGAGACCAGAACTCGAGGTCATGGGTTAAGGGTGAAAGGTGAAATATTTAAGGAGAACTGGAGGGGGATCATCTTCAGAGGGCGGTGCAATTTTGGAAAGAGCTGCTGGTGGAAGTGGTGGACTGGGGTTTGATTTCAACAATTAAGAGAAGTTTGAATAAGAACATGGATGGGGGGGGGGGGGGTGTATGGTCCAGGTTGTAGGTCAATGGGTCTAGCCAGACTGTCAGTTCAGCACAGACTAAATGGGCTGATGGGTCAGTTTCTGTGCCGTAATGCTCTACGACTCTACAAGTTGTAGATGTCACTGAGAAGACCAACATTTAAGGTCCATGCTGAACCCCCAAGCAGTGTCATTTCAGGAAAAGTGAAGGGTCAGCTAATATGGTGGGTCTGGAGAATGGACATAATGCTGCAACTTTATCAAAGTTGGTGGGGGGGTTTAGGCAAAGATGTGTTTGGTGTTAGGATCCTGTTGAAGAAGGTGGAAGTTACAGACGATGATGTGTTGGATGCAGGGACTCAGGGGTAGTAGATGAGGTCAAGAGGAACTCTATCCCTGTTCAGACAGCGGGAAAATGGTGTGAACACAGATGACGAGGAAATGGAGAAGATATGGGTGAGGAAGGGAAACTCTATTCATTGGAAAAGGAGAACATCTCTGGGAAAAGATGTGACAGACATAAAGGAACTGAGAAAAGGGAATAGTAGTTTAGTATTTTCAGTTCCGTGCTAAGGTGAGTGAAGTTATCCGCGCTGGCTCAGGAGCCTGTTGGCTAAAGGGTAATAACTATTCCTGAACATGGTGGCGTGGGACCTGATACTCCTGTACCTCCTTCCCAATAGCAGATGCAAGAAAAGACCATGGCCTCCATGTCGGGGGTCCTTGACAATGGACCGCCTAACAAGAAGGGAAAGGCAAACAGTTTGGGTGTACCTGTAATACACCCAATTCTAAAGTCAGTCAGTTAAAAGAAAACCCTCTTTGCTTTACCGTCAATCTCGCTCCTTTTATAGCCTTTCTAGAGGAGCTCCAATTAAAATGAAAAATATCAGCACTCAAGTATACTCCATGTGTAATAGATTAAAACACCTCCATAATTGTCCATTGGCACTAATTCATAAATCCAGCATGAAAAAATTATAATGTTGCACCTTTCTATATCCATTTTCCCTAATTATAAAAAATCTTCCCTCTCACTTTTGGGGCTATATATTTTGTTCATCTAGGTCCATCTGCCAGAAATCTGTAGGTGTCTGACAGTGATGTAGATCTAAAGCATGAAGATGGATAAATGTGGCCAAGAAAAGATTTTCCTTAAAATAATGTATTTACCAAGTTTTACATCAATGTCGGTTTTAAAGGATGTGACATGCAATATTTTCCAAAACTTGCTGACACTTTCATTTAAAGATCATTGGTAGATTCTTCAAAAGTCTTTTAAATTGATGCACTTAACTTACTTGAAGAAAATATTTTAAAATGTGAGTGTTTTTTGATGTTAGTCTGCATACAACTTCATTCATTTCCCAACACATCTCTTCTACTCTTTATTACTGTGGCCAGATACACAAACCTCCAAGAGGATCACAAAATTGCCGTAGGGTTTGGAGGCTTGCATGCCTCAATGACCTGGAGAGCTATGTTGGCTGGAGTCAGGGCTTTTGCTTTGGCTCTTGGTAGAGTCACTCAAATAGGTCAAAGGGTAAAGGCCAGACTAATAGTGGTCCACCAATCCTCTAAGTTCAGGGGTTCAGATCAGGGCTAACAACCCTGATTGGGAAAATAAAATTGTTACAGGAAAAGCATTGATGATTCCATCCACATCTGATTGTGATGGTATTATTCCCGAGTCTAACAGAAGAGAAAACCAAGAGGAAGCTACCGATGTGATGAAGGAAACCCTGAACACAACCAGAGATGGAGGACCTTCATTGCTGCCCCAAATGCCAGTGCCATAATGGGCAATAAATAAAAAAGATACACCTAAGTAATGCCCCAGGCTATATTGAACAACCCCCATTTTATCTGCCCAAGTGCACACAAGTTTGGGAGATCTCCACAAAACATAGAAGACCCAAACTCTGCAGAATAAGTCCTGGTTGCTGAATTAAATTGGTAAATCAGTTTAACATTCAACTTTCAAGTTCCTGGGCGCCAACATCTCAGAGGATCTATCCTGGGCCCAACATACTGATGGAATCACAATGAAGGGACTACAGCGGTTATACTTCAACCATCCTGATGAAGGCTTTTGGCCCAAAACTTCAGCTGGTTACTCTTTGCTATAGATGTTGCCTGGCCTGTCAAGGTCCTCCAGCATTTTGTGTACGATACTTTAATAGGAGTTTGAGGAGATTTGGTATGTCACCAAAGTCACTCCACCATACATCTATAGAAATTTCCTAGAGTCTTTGGTGATATACCAAATCTTCTCAAACTCCTATTGAAGTACAAAGTAAAACTGCTGGTGTAAACACAATATGTCAATTGCAACCTAATCAAAACTTTGTAGGGTTTGAAAACAGGGAGGAGAATTTTAAACTGCTTGCAAACTTTAGGAAGGGATTGGAGGACACATTCCTGTTTACATCAATTGTTCTGACGATGAGAGGGTGGAGAGCTTCAAGTTCCAAAGTGTGAGCATCACCTGTTCTGGACCAGAAACAGATGTCACAGCCAAGAAAGTGTACTTGCACCTCTATTTCCACAAGAGGCTGAAGAAATTTGGCAGACCCCTTTGAATCTCAGCAATTTTTACCGATGCACCATTGAGCACACTTACAAGGAGCACTGCTGCAAGACAGCAGCACCCAGCATCAAAACCTCACCATCCAGGCCATGCTCTCTTCTTGCTACTACCATTGGGCTCATTCGTTACGTTGTATGGTGTGGGGCTCATAGTCTTTCCCTGACCATGATTGTTCTTGGCAAATTTTTCTGCAGAAGTGGTTTGCCATTGCTGCCTTCTGGGCAGTTTCTTTACTAGACAGGTGATGACCCCAGAGGTTGTTAGAGGTCGCATAACCAGGACTTGTGATATGGACCAGATGCTCATATGACCATCCACCACCTGCTCCCATGGTGTCATGTGACCCTAATCAGCAGGGGTGGGATAAGCAGGTACTACACCTTTCCCAAGGGTGACCTGAAGGCTAGTAGAGGGAAAGAGCACCTTACACCTCCATTGGTAGTGATGTATCTCCACCCTGCCACCATAGGGTAGGAGATACAAAAGCCTTAGGCCCCACACCACTCGGTCCAGGAACAGTTAATATCCTAAAACCATCAGGCTACTGAACTGGTGTGGATAACTTCACTCTTCTCAACTCTGAACTGATTCAACAACCAACAGACTCACTTTCAATATTGTTTTCATTTGTACAATTTGTCTTCTTTTGCCATTGGCATTTGTCAGCAATTGCCTATATATAATTTTTCATAAAGTTCTATATTTTTTTATTCTGTAAATACCTGCAAGAAAATGAATCATATGGTAGCACATGGTATCACATACTATATGATGGTGCTGCTGCTGGCATCAGAGAGGCGTTGGAGGAGTTGGTGTGTGAACGCGGTGTGCAGTCTAACAGCACGTGATCGTCTCAGTCACTTTTCTTCTGATTACAAGACCCTGTTGGATGATGTTAATGTGGAAAGCTGCAAGACAAATTACCGGAGTTATTTGCAGGTGGCAGGGCAGAGAGTGAGGGAGCTGCATGGCCTCTATTGTGGCTGAGGCTGACAAGGCCTCAGGCCACAGTTTACAACTGCCCAAGAGAGGCAACGGAGTTGCTGCGCTCTGCTGGATGCAGTATGGTGGGGTATCCAAGCTGCAGTGAGTGCTGCCCCCCAGTGTTTGTGTGGCAGAAGGCAAGCTATATGTGTTTGAGTGCAGACTGCTGCAACATTCATGGACTCGGGGTCTCGGACTATATTTATTGATATGTGCTGTGTGACTGTTGATGCTGTGTTTTTCATTTGGCTGTATTCATGGTATTTCAGGTATGGTTGAATGACAATTAAACTTTAACTTGAACCTGTACTTTGATAATATAATTACCTTGGACTTGAACTTTGAACTAGAACAAAAAAGTAATCCAGTTTAGTGTAAAGTCATCATCTTCTCCTCAAGCCCATCACCCCTACTGGGGCATATTCTGCTAACAGCAACTTATCAGAGTGCTCTGAAATGGGCCATTGCTTCAGTCTTTCAAGGTGTAGCCCATTGAAGATCCTTTATAGCTCTGGGTTTTTTTCCAGGATGGGATTGCTAACCCTCCTCTTTTTGCAGCTGGGCTTATGACTGTTCATGGCGGAGTTATCAAAGCAGTCATTGTGTTGTAAAAGTGTACTGATTAGAGTGATGCTGGTTGGTTCAAGAACGAAGTGTCTGAAGGGAAGTGTTTTATCTTAGAGCAGGATTGTATTTTGGGTGCCAGGCTTGTCCTGTCCTTTGCAGGGCAGTTCACTCACCTTTGGTCCCTACTGGACACTCTGCTCTCATCTGTGGCTCCAAGCAGCTGTTTGCAGGCAACAGTGGTCACACCCCGGTAACCCACTTTAACAGGTGGGCTAAACCAGATGAGGGTAACCAGCAGCCTCGTACCCCAGTGAGATAGGGTCATGCCTGTCCTAGCACGCGAAATCAGCTCCAGCAGACCGTGTGGATGAGATCTACAGTGAGATCCAATGGTTAGGAAGATGGGTCTGCAACACTCCATGGAGAGTGAAGGGCATGATGGGGCACAGAAGTCACGGTCATCCACAGCAACCAAGGAAGAAAGCAGTAATGATGACTACTCATACCACTGGACCCGGACTGCTGGGGTTGAGAGAGTGGAACTGGCCCAGGGCAACAGGTTTTTCACTTTTAAAAACTCCCTCACACAGTTTCAAAATCTGTCATCATTGGTTACGATGGACAAACAATCAACCACTCAATTTTTCGGAAGTAACACCCTTCCCTGAATTGGGGACATTTTCATGGAGCACGATCGCAGGAAAGCAGTACTAATCATCAGGGACCCCCACCACCTAGCCTAGGCTCTCTTCTTGCTGTGGCCATCAGAAAGGAGGCACAGGAATTTCAGAACCCACACCACCAGGTTCAGGAACAGTTACTACCCCTCAAACATCAGGCTCTTGAACCAGAGGGAATAACTTCACTTGCCCATCATTGAAATGTTCTCACTTTCAAGCACTTCTCATCTCATGTTCTCAATATTTATTGTTTACTTATTTATTATTTCTTTCCTTTGTGTTTGCACAGTTTGTCTGCGCTCTGGTTGAACACCCAAGTTGGGCAGTCTTTCATTGAATCTGTTATGGTTATTATTCTATAGATTTATTGAGTACACTTACAAGAAAACAAATATCAGGGTTGTATATGGTGACATAAATGCACTTTGATAATAAATTTACTTTGAACTTTTGAACTTTGTTATTCAGATTATTATTCAGGTGGATGTGAAAATTTCCCTAAGAAAGCATGAAGGGGAGGGAATTCAAAGCTACGGTTCTGTCTTCAACCTTCACTAAGAGATTAACTAGTATTGTGTAAAAAGAACACCTGTGTGTATTGTGTGGGTACATAATAGCTTTAACTATACTTCAAAGTTATTCATTGCAATCGTGTGGTTTTGAGAGATTGCTGAAGAAAGAGATAGTTACATAAACTCAAGTGAACATGTTAAATATTAATACGGAAGTGAAGCATTAAAAATATGCAATAAATGGGTCAGTCAGTCTGCACATTAATCAGAAAGAGATTTCAGGATGATTACATGGGATCAACACTGCTTAGTGCTAATAAAACACAAAGTAGAGATTAAACAGAAATAACCTACAAATCAGAAGCTATTTTCTGTTCCTTGAAGTGTTGGAATTGTTGTTCACCTTCATGCTGTTTTGGTGGTCCAGTCATAGGGAGATATATTTGTTTCGATCAGGAGACAGTACAGAGCAAAAGATGTAGTGCCTTGGTCTCAAATGTTGGCTGTTTACTTATTTCCATAGGTGCTGCCTGACCTGCTGAGTTCCTCCAGCATTTTCTGTGTGTTGCTCAGGAGTTCCAGTGTCTGCAGAAGCTCTTGGAAATCCTGAGCAACCTCTGTGCCTTGTATGTGGTTAGTGTAACACTTTACAGTGCTAGCAACCTTGGGTTCCATTCCCACATTGCCTGTAAGGAGTTTGTTTGTTCTTTCTGTGACCACATGGGTTGCCTCTGGGCACTCTGGTTTCCTCTCACAGTCCGAAGACATACTGGTTAGGTTTGGTATGTTGTGGACTCACTATGCTGGCGACCTTGCTGGCTGCCCCCAGCACATCCTTGCACTGTGTTGCTTGTTGATACACATTTCACTGTATGTTTCAATGTACATGTGGACAAATAAAATTAATCTTATCTATCTAAATTCAACCTATTGCCTTTGGAAATCATTTCTAATTTATCTAACTGAGGTTTATAAGATTACAAACAAGTCAAGTCAAGTTTATTGACCATAAACTGCTGGTACAGTACACAGTAAAAACAAAACGACGTTCCTCTAGGACCCTGATGCTACATGAAACAACACAAAACTACACTAGACTATGTGAGACAGCACGAGGCTACACTAGACTACGTAAAACAACATGTGGTGAACTACATATACCTGTCTGAACACGCCCCCCCCCCCCCCGCTGACTGCTCCTATGGCTCCTCCCACTGACTGTGGCTCCTCCCATAGACCCCGGTATGAAGGCGATTGAGGCTTGAGCCCTGCCCTCAGTCTCCAGGATGTAGTATGGTGGTCAATTACTGCTTGTTCTTTCTTCCAGTCAATAAAAGCAGATATCTCACCTCACATCTCAGAGAGTTATTGATGGTGCATCACAACATAAAAACTGCACTAGGCTACAGACCTGCACAGGACTACATAAAGTGCACAAAACAGTGCAGGGCAGTACAATAATTAATAAACAAGACAATAGGCACAGTAGAAGACAAATTACAATATAATAATAAATGATGTAGATGTCAGTCTAGACTCTGAGTATTGAGGAGTCTGTTGGCTTGGGGGAAGAAACTGTTGCACAGTCTCTTTATTCATTTCCACAGATGCTGCCTAATCTGCTGAGTTTCCCCAGCATTTTGAATGGGTAGCCTCCAACCTGATGGCATGAACATTGGTTTCTCTAGCATTGAGTAATTTCTTCCCCCATCCCCTTTTCTCCTGTTCTATTCCCCAATCTGCCCCCTTACTTCTGTTCTCACCGGCTCATCACCTCCCCCTGGTTCCCTTTCTCTCATGGTCCACACTCCTCTCCAGACATTTCCCCCACTCCACCCTGGACATTTTTTAAAATTTTGATTTTATAGGAGGGAGATTGAAAACCTGGCTGACTGGTGCCATAGCAACAATCTCTCAACAAGACCAAGGAGCTGATTATTGAACAGAGGTCCATGAGCCAATCCTCATTGGAGGGACAGAAGTGGAGCAGGTAAACAACTTAAAATTCTTCAGTGTTATTATTTCATAAGACCTGTCCAGGGCCCAGAATACAAATGCAATTACAAAAAAAGCATGACAGTGCCTCTGCTTCCATAGGAGTTTGAGAAGATTCAGCATGCCATAACAAACTTTTATAGATGTGTAGTGGAGAGTATATTGACTGGCTGCATCACAGCCTGGTGTAGAAATACCAAAGCCCTTGAACAGGAAATCCTACAAAAAGTAATGGATACGGCCCAGTCTATCACAGGTAAGGCCCTCCCAACCATTGAGCACATCTACATGAACGCTGGCTCAGGAAAGCAGCATCCATCATCAGGGACCCCCACCATCCAGGCTATGCTCTCCTTTCACTGTTGCCATCAGGAAAGAGGCTCAGGAGCCTCAACCTGAACACCAGCCGGTTCAGGAACAGCAATCGTCAGGCTCTTGAACCAAAGGTGATAACTTCACTTGCCCCATCATTGAAATATTCCCACAACCTATGGACCCACTTTCAAGTACTCTTCATCTTGTGTTCTTGATGTTCATTGCTTATTCATTTATTATTCCTTTCTTTTTTCTATTTGCACTGTTTGTCTTTTTCACACTGGTTGAACACCCAAGGTGGTGAAGTCTTTCTTTGATTCTATTATGGCTATTATTCAATGTAAATTGTCTTGTCTTGCAAGTGCTGCCACACTTTCCAGTGCCAACATAGCATTCCCAGAATGCTCAGTAGAACAACAGAAGTGACAACAACATCAGCAACAAAACAACAATAACAAGCCCCTTTCCTGCCCCCCATCCAACCCCGCCCCCCCCCCCCCCACAAACACACGCCTCACACCCCAGTTCAGGCTGCCATCGCGGATGTCAGGCCTCTGAATCCCCGTCATGCCACAGGCTTCAACCTATCAATTCCCAGCTTCTTTATTCATTCCCCTCTCCTGCCCACCCACCTTTCTCCTCACCAATCACCTGCCAGCTTGTACTCCTACCCCTCCCGCACCTGATCCTTCTGGCTTCTTCCCACTTCCTTTCCAATCCTGATTAAGGGTCTCGGCCTGGAACATTGATCATTTATTCACCACCATTGATGCTCTCTGACCTGCTGAATTCTTTCAGAATTTTGTGTGCTGCTCAGTGCACTCTGACATTCAGATCCAGAACTTCTTTTTTATTTGTCACATGCACATCAAAGCATACAGTGAAATGTTTAATTTGAGTCTCTCTCTCTCTCTCTCCCCTCACCCCAGCCCTGTGTGCAGACTTACGCAAGGCCCAAGACGGATCTCTGCAATCACAGAAACCTGATAAAGGCTGCAACTACTAAGTCCCAAACATCAGCAGCTGCCTATTGGCTGCTTACTAACACATTTAATCACTTCAGAAAACAGCTAGAGTTGGCTTGATGTACTTAGCTTTAAAATACATTAGATGTTAAAACCATCAGCAGGATGCTTACCCAATGCCTCTGGAATCAGTCCCACAGAGAATTAAATGCTTCATTGTCTCTCTTCAATAATCTTTTGGGTGTTTTTATTCTCTGAAAATATTTTATGTCACCTCAGAGTCCTTACAATGCTGCCATGTGATAATGGTCAAAAACTCCAAGAGGGTCCCTGGGTTTTAAAGCTGGATGTTAAAAAACAACAGCTGATTGGATGACTCGCCCTTCACGAAACACATCACGATTTGTTCACTAATTGTTCATTTAACACATCCACCCATCACTAATTAGATGAGTCCTAGGCAGCCAATACGTGGGAGAATTACCCTTCTGAAACAATTCTGAGAGCAACATGGAGGAATCTCTAATATGAGTAATAAGTAATATTCTGCCTATGATGAGTGGAAAAGGCTCACTTCTCATTGAATGCAAGACCATAGGTCATAGAGCAAAATTAGACCATTTGGTCCATCAAGTCTGCACTGCCATTCGATCCTAACTGATTTATTTTCAAACCCCTTCTCATTGCCCTTAACCCCTTACCAATCAAAAACCTATCAATCTCTGCTTTATATATACCCAATGACCTGGCCTCCATAGCCACGTGTGGCAATGAATTCTGCAGAATTTACCATCCTTTGGCTGAAGAAATTCCTCATGTCAGTTTTGAAAAGATGACCCTTTATCCCAAGGCTGTGCCCTCAGATCTTAGACTCTCCAACCAATGGAAACCTCCTCTTCACAGTCGCCCTATCCAGGGCTTTTGATGAAGTGTCTTGGCCCAAAACATCAGAACTTTATTGTGCTCCATAGATGCTGCCTGGCTTGCTGAGTTCCTCCAGCATTTTGTGTTTGTCACTCAAGGTTTCCAGCACCTGCAGAATATCTTGTGTTTGTATTTCGGTATCTGGTCAGTAGGATCCCCTTCTCCCCATCCATCTGAACTCCATTCAGTACAATCCCAGGGAGATCAAATGATTCTTATAGTGTATGTTAAGCCTTTCATTCCTGGGACTGACCAATTCCCTGTCCAGATCATGGGGGTTCTTGTCAGGTGTCACCCTGAACACTGAGGCATGATCTGAATGTCAGAAAACAGGATGGGCTCAGGTCTAAGTTAAATAGGGCAGTGGATGGACCATCTGCCTTTACTCTACCTCAGATTTGACATCGTACATACATCACAAAGGTTCAGTCAACTTGCATGAAAACAAGATTTGAATAATTATTTATGAGCCCCGGCTTCAAAGCTGAGATGTATCTTACCATGCACATTTTAATAAATTTTGAAGTTTCCTAAGATTTTCTACTCTCTGCAGAAATTTGCATAAACTTTCTGTGAATTGAGCTGTAATTAACTCAATGAAAAAAAAATCAGAGGCCTTCTAAAATGGTTTCCTTGGCATTGAAATCATTAATTTTACTCAATTTTGTTTTCTATCATTTGGGAAGCATTTTAAGTTCTTTTGCACGTAGATGTTAAAAGTGGGTTAATTCATCATACCACCGGGTTCAAAAAGAGTTACTACCCCTCAACCATCAGGCTCTTGAACAAAAGGGGATAACTGCTCTCAACTTCACTTGCCCCATCATTGAAATGTTCTGACAATGAATGTCTTCATTTAATGCTATTTGCATTTGCACAGTTCGTTGTCTTCTGCACTCTAGTTGATCTTACATTGATCCTGTTATAGTTACTGTTCTGTAGATTTGCTGAGTATGCCCTCAAGAAAATGAATCTCAGGGTTGTATATGTGTCTCTGGTACAGAAGGGAAGAGAAGGAGAAGAAGGGAGTGGTAGTGATAGGGGATTCAGTAGTCAGAGTAACAGATAGGAGATTCTGTGGATATAAATGGGGCACATGGATGGTATGTTGCTTCCCCGGTGCCAGGGTCATGGACATCTCAGATTGCGTCCACAGCAGCTTGTAGGAAAAGGAAAGCTGCCAGATGTCTTGGTACATTTTGCTACCAATGGCATAGGAAGGAAAAGCAAAGAAGTCCCTAGAGAGAATTTAAAGAGCTAGGCAGAATGCTGAAAAGCAGGACCAACAGTATGGTAATTTCTGGATTGCTACCGGTGACACGCACCAGTGAGGGTAGAAACAGGATGATTTGGCAGATAAATGTGTTGCTGAGAAGCTGGTGCAGGGGGTAGGGTTTCAGGTTCTTGGATCATTGAGATTTCTTCTGTGGGAGGTATGACCTGAACCCAAGGGTGACCAATATTCGGACAAGCAAGTTTGTTAGAGCTGTTGGGGAGGGTTTAAACTAATTTGGCAGGGGTTGGAAAATGGAGTGAAGGGACCCAGGATAGGACAAATTGTAAAAGAGAAAAGATAGTGCGCAGTCAGACTATCAGGAAGGGGTAACGTCGATGTATTAGAGATGCAAAATCAAAAAGGGTAGCAAATACAGCACTCTAGAGTTGTATCTCAATGCACAGAGTATAAGAAATGAGGTGGATGATCTTGTTGCACTTTTACAGATTGTCAGGTATGATGTTGTGGCCATCACTGAATCATGGCTGAAAGATGGTTGTGCTGGGAGCTGAATGTCCAGGGTTACACGTGCTATTGGAGGGATAGGAAGGCAGGCAGAAGGGGTGGGATGACTCTGCTGGTAAAGAATGGTATCAAATCATTAGAAAGATGTGGCATAGGATCAGAAGACGTTGAATTATTTTGGGTTGAGTTAAGAAACTGCAAGGGTAAAAGGACCTTGATGGCAGTTATATACAGGCCTCCAAACAGTAGCTAGGATGAGGACTACAGATTACAATGGGAAATAGAAAAGACATGTCAAAAGGGCAATGTTATGATATTCATGGAAGATTTTAACACACAGGTAGGTTGGGAAAATCAGGTTGACAATGGATCTCAAGAGAGTGAATTTGCTGCATGCCTAAGAGATGATTTTTTTTTTAGAGCAGTTTGTCATTGAGCCTCCTGGGGGATCAGATTTACTGGATTGGGTGTTACATATTTAATCAGAGGTGATCAGGGAGCTTAAGGTAAAAAAAAACCCTTAGAAGGCAGTGACCACAATATGATTGAGTTCAACTTGAAATTTGATAGGGAGAAAGTAAAGTCTGATGTAGCAGTTTTTCAGTTGGATAAAGGAAATTACAGTGGGATGAGAGAGGAGTTGGCCAAAGTAATTTGGAAGGAGATGCTAGCAAGGATGAGAGCAAAGCTGCAATAACTTGAGTTTCTGCGGAAAATGAGGAAGCTGCAGGATTCCAAAAAGGAATTCTCAAAAAGTAAGAAATTCTCAAATGGCAAAACAGTACAACTATAGCTGACAAGGGAAGTCAAAGCAAATGTAAAAGCAAAAGAGAGGGCATACAACAAAGCAAAATTAGTAAGAAAATGGAGGATTGGGAAGCTTTTAAAAACCTACAGAAAGCAACTAAAAGAATCATTAGGAGGGAAAACAAAGGGAAACAAACAATATCAAAGTGGATGGCAAAAGCTTTCTCAAGTATATAAAAAATATAAGAGAGATGAGTGTGTATATGGGACCACTGTAAAATGAGGCCAGAGAAATAAAAACGGGAGACAAGGAGATGGCAGATGAACTAAATGAGTATTATTGTGGAATACACTAACAGTGTGCAAGGTATTGAAGGGTGTGAGGGAAGAGAATTGAATGCAGTTACTATTACAAGGGAGAAGGTGCTCAAAAAGCTGGAGGACCTAAGGTACATAAGTTAACCTGACCAGATAAACTGTAATGTAGGTTTCTGAAAGAGATAGCAGAAGAGATTGTGGAGGCATCAGTAATGCTCTTTCGAGAATCATTGAACTCTGGCATGGTTCCAAAGGGCTGGGAAATAATAAGTGTCACTTCACTCTTTAACAAAGGAGGGAGGCAGCAGAAAAGAAATTATAGACCAGTTAACCTGACCTCAGTGGTTGGGAAGATGTTGGAGTCAATTGTTAAGGATGAGGTCATGGAGTACTTGGTGACACAGGACAAGATAGGACAAAGTCATCATGGTTTCCTTAAGGGAAAATCTAGCCTGACAAATCTGTTGGAATTCTTTGAGGAGGTTACTAGGATAGATAAAGGGGATATATTTGGATTTTCAGAAGGCCTTTGACAAGGTGCCACACATGAGGCTGCTTACCAAGTTAAGAGCCCATGGTATTACAGAAAAGTTACTGGCATGGTTAGAGCATTGGCTGATTGGTATGAGGCAGTGAGTGGGAATAAAAGGAACCTTTTTAGGTTGGCTGCTAGTGACGAGTGGTGTTCCACAGGAGTAGGTATAGGGACTGCTTCTTTTTAAGCTGTGTATCAATGATTTAGATGATGGAATAAATGGCTTTGTTGCCAAGTTTGCAGATGATATGAAGATTGGTGGAACAACAGGTAGTTTTGAGGAAACAAGAAGGCTGCAGAAGGACTTAAAGACAGATTAGGAGAATGGGCAAAAAAGTGGCAAATGAAATACAATGTTGTCAATTGCATGGTCACGCACTTTGGCATAAGAAATAAATGTGCAGATTATTTTCTAAACAGGGAGAAGATCCAAAAATCCCAGATGCAGAGGGACTTGGGAATCCTTATGCAGAACACCCTAAAGATTAACTTGCAGGTAGAGTCAGTGGAGAGGAAGGCAAATGCAATGCTAACATTCATTTCAAGATGTCTAGAATATGAGAACAGGGATGTGATGCTGAGGTTTTTTAAGGCACTGGTGAGGCCTCACCTTGAGTATTGTAACAGTTTTGGGCTCCTCATCTAAAAAAAGATATTCTGGCATCGGAGAGGGTTCAGAGGTGGTTCACAAGGATGGTTCCAGGAATAGAAAGCTTAACATATAGAAACTAGAAAACCTACAGCACAATACAAGCCCTTCGGCCCACAAAGCTGTACCAAACATGTCCTTACCTGAGAAATTACCTGGGGTTACCTATTGCCCTCTATTTTTCTGAGCTCCATATACCTGTCCAGGAGTCTTTTAGAAGACCCTATTGCATCTTCCTCCACCACTGTCGCCGGCAGCCCATTCCACGCACTCACCACTCTGCATAAAAAACTTACCCCTGATATCTCCTGTGTACCTACTTCCAAGCACCTTAAAGCTAGCCATTTCCACCCTGGGAAAAAGCCTTGACTATTCACACGTTCAATGCCTCTCATCATCTTATACACCTCTATTAGCTCACCTGATAGGAACATTTGATGGCTCTGGGTCTATACTCACTGGAATTTAGAAGGATGAGGGGGATTTTGTTGAACCTTTTGAATGTTGAAAGGCCGAGACAGAGCAGATGGGGAAAGCAAACAAGAGAACATCTGCAGATGCTGGAAATTCAGGCAACACACACAAAATGCTGGTGGAATGCAGCAGGCCAGGCAACATCTATAGGAAGAAGTACAGTTGACCATGGGGAAAGGATGTTTCCCATGGTGGGGGAATCTAGGACAAGAGGGCACAGCTTCAGGATAGAGGGACATCCATTTAAAATAAAAATGCAGAGAAATTTCTTTAGCCATTGGTTGGTGAATTTGAGGAATTTGTTACCACAGGCAGCTGTGGAGGCCAGGTCGTTGGGTGTATTTAAGGTGGAGATTGATAGCTTCTTGATTGGCTACAGCATCAGAAGTTTTGGGGAGAAGGCCAGAGATTGGGCTGAGGAGGGGAAAAAAGAATCAGCCATGATTGAATGCTGGAGCAGACTTGATGGGCCAAATAGCCCAATTCTGCTCCTATGGTCTTATGGACATATATGTACTTTGATAATAACATTTATTTTGAACTTTACACTTTTTATTATTTGTGCACTGAATTTAATCATGTTTGAGGAATGATTGCTGAAAAACACACAGGTTTTGAAATTCTACCTCCAAACTTTGCATAAATGTTGGTTATTTACCTGGTATTTAGCCTTTCCTTTGTATCTCAGATTAGATATTTATGTGTTCTGCTTGAGTACTAATTCTAAGATGTGATCACATCTTATTTTTGAAATGCCATAGAGAGAAATGATTCCCCTCATCGGAACTACACTGATTCTCAGCATGATCTGATTCCGGGAATGAAATGGTTAACATACAAGAAGCATTTGCTGACTCTGAGCCTGCGCTCGCTCAGTAAGAAGTGGGTTTGGGTTTAATTAAAGATGAGTGTAACTGAGTGGCTGAGCATGAACTTGATGGGCCGAAAGGCCCGTTTCCTGGCTAAATCTCTCTTCAGTTCTGTGATGGCTCTGACAGATCGCCAATTTTTTTAGATCAACATGTTGAGATCCATCTACCACATCCATAAAATACAGAGGAACTCTGCAGGTCAGGCAGCATCTATGGAGCGAAATAATGTCAATGTTACGGGCCGAGACACTTCACCAGGAATGGGAAGGAGCAGGTAGAAGCCAGAATAAGGTGGAAGGAGGGGGAGTACAAGCTGACAGGTGAGGGCGAAGGTGGGTGAGGGAGAGGGGATGAAGAAGCTGGGAAGTGATAGGTGGAAGAAGGGCTGAGGAAGAAGGAATCTGATAGGAGAGGAGAGTGGACTATGGGAGAAAGGGAAGGACGAAGGGTACCAGAAGGACGATAGGCAGGTAAGGAGAAGAGGAAGGGTGAGAAGGGGGCCAGAAAAGGGTATGGGAAAAGATGGGGGGGGGGTGGGGAGAAGAAATGACAGGAAATTAGAGAAATTGATGGTGGAAGCTACCCACCCAAATATGGGGTGTTGCTCCTCCCAGTATGGCCTCATTGTGGGATAATCATGGGATCAAAAAGGACAGGAAGGGCAGTGCCTTAAGTGTAATAAAGTCAAGGCTACATTTTAATGTCAGCAACAGAAACTAGAGCCTTCCAATTAAAGTACAGGAACCTTCTGTGCCTAAACATATCCATGGAAGATAATTTCTCACCTAACACCACCCTGCAAAACATCACTGACACTGTCTAACATTGCTCCATTATTCTTGTATTCCCTAAGTATCAACCTGGACTCAGTGCTGCTACTGCTCTCTCTGATAAAGAATTCCAAAGATTTACTAACCTCAGTGAACATTCTCAACTCTCTCCTGAATGTCTGATCTCTTTGATGCCTAGATCTAGGCACATCAGCTAAGCAATAACATCTGCTCAATGTTTATCCCATCAAGCCTTAATAAATCTGTATGTTTCAAAGAGATCACTTCTAATTCTAAAATTTAGGGGAACAGTCCAAGTCCATGTGTGAGAGGAAGAAATGGGACTTGTTTTGCTGTTGTGTTCTGTGTTGTTCCGTCGAGCATTGTAGGCATACTATATTGGCACTGGCATGTGTGGTGACAGTTTGCGGGCTGTCCCCAGTGCATCATTAGGTTGTGTTGGTTGTTAATGCAAATGACCCATTTCACTGTACGGTTCAATGTACGTGTATTAAATAAACAAATCTGAATTTCTCAGAACTTGAATTAATCCCTGTCTCCCTGCAGCAAGACCTGGACAATATTCAGGCACACAACAGAACATGTTACTTGTTAATGAAGTGCCAGACCGCATAGGAGAGTTTAACATCCCATCCTTCATTAGATTCACCTGCAATGCACTGAGTGTGTGGATGGGAAAGGGTGGGAAAACCTGTTTTGTTGTTCTTGTTAGTGTTGTTGCTGCTGCTTGTGTTGTTCTGCTGAACATTGTGGATATGGTACATTGGCATTGGAATGTGTGGCCACACTTGCGGGCTGCCCCATATCCCTAGGTTGTGTTGGTTAACACAAACAACCCTTTCACTGTATGCTTTGACATATATGTGATAAATAAATGTATCTGACAGAAGTATTTGGGGGGGGGGGGCAATAATCTAACTTGATTCTAAGTAAACCAGTGGATTAACCTGCAAAACAATGAGAAGTCAATGCCTGGCGTTCTGCAATGAAATCAAAGAGAAACAAGATTATTGCAGCTCTGTTGGTTTATTTAAGTCACAAATATTTCAAAAATTACAAAATACTCAAATGGAGAAAACACAGAACTCACAATCTTTGCTTCTACAGTTTGTTTACATTGTGTTATCCCATGGCAAACTACTATTATATACATTAAGCTTCAAGATATATATAAATTTAGCATCAGAATTTACATTCTGTTAATGCTGCTGTGAAATAAGAAGCTGGACCATTGACAACATTAAACATTTTACTTCTGAAAACACAAAAGCAAAATAAAAAAAAACTTTGTGTCACTATCCGAGCTGTCGGCACATCATGTAGTTCTTCCTTTTAAACACAGTCCTATGACAGTGAACACCACATAACAGTCTACAAATGGCAAATATACAGTCCTTGATAAAATCAAGGGGAAAGACAGATACGCACCATCAGGAAACCAGTCACCCAGTGCAGACATCAGCCAGACTCTCTGCATTCAGCTTCTGACGCAACGTAACGGTTTCATCAATAAAACGTAAAAGCATGAACTTGCAGTAACTTTTAAGAATGATATTGTCAGGTTATTTTTTTAAAAAGATACACAGACGTGATTGACAGAAGCAAAACAAGCAGCACCCTGCTCTAAAATTAATGCTACTTTATTGACATAACCGCCGGCATCTCAGATACCTGAACCACTGGCACCAGACACTGGTGTGCAATGGTTAACTATGACAATTTTCTGCTACTTTTAACCAAAAATGGGTATAAATTTCCACAAAGTAATTAACAGCCCAAAATTAAAACAGCTACTATAATATTTAATATAAAATAAATTTCAAAACTGAATGCTTTTGACTATTATCTTTTAGTCATTTTTAGAACCTTTATCCCAGAAATAAAAGGCTATTTTTTCCATCAGGCTTCAGTAATCACAAGCACATACCCTTATTCCAATTCCTTGTTAAATACAGAAGATTACTTCCTCGTTACCATTAAGTGAGAAATGTACAAATGTGTACAACTGAATTCCACAGTTAAAGTGGACTGTGCTGCTCAAAATGCTCCTCAGTGGCTCACTGTTAAATGAAGGGCTATTAACAATAATTGTTTAGCTTATATGTTTGGTCCTTATCAGTTTCCGCAAACTTCACAATCCATTTTGTGAAGGTGAATCGAGATACGTCAGTAGCCACGATATCATCCTCGTATAGCAAAAATAAGTTGGCAAGCAAAAAGTAAAAATTGGTAATGATGTCACAGGCATATGCATTATCTTAATATTTAACAAAGATGTGAAATTAAACGCATCAAATATAAAAGTAGCTTATTTGTTCCTTATAATTAGTTTATTTTTAAAATATTAAATCATTGAATTATAACTATAAAATGGAATTAAAAGATTCAACCATCTCTTAAATATTTCAGATACTGAAAATGTTTTTAATGATCAGAATGGAAAGCTTACAAATTTTTTATGCTGTTGGCAAGCGGTAAGTCTAGTAATAGTCTGCACTGTTGACCAGCATGGGATGTCCAAACCCGGTGATGGTAAAATACTATTTATGCAGGCTTGCATTATTATATTTTAAAATCTATGTTGACATTGTCTGGACCACAATCCCTGCAACCTTTTGATGCATGCCACTGCTACCAGACACACATGATAATCAAAACCCACTCCATTTCAGAGTCAACATTACCATCCAGCTAACTTCTCCTTAAACCAAAGGAAGTGAATGCTGTTTCAAACACTTAGCTTTGCAGTCTGCCGTCCAATTAGAAATCCACAACTAATCCTTTACGTACAAGGTTCTTTTTCTTTATTTACAAATTCAGAAGCCATGCCACAGATTTTTCTCTTTAAAGATATCCTACATATTATTTAAGGAACCATAAAATGTATTATAGCATTTCTACTAGAACTTTGTTTAATCCTTTTTGTGTGTTAGGTTGTATTGTGCAGTATCCAATTGAAACCTGGTCTGGTACCAATACAAGAACAGTCGGACATACTGTTCAATGTGCATTTCCCACCATCACATTACAGAATAGCGCTTTGTGCAAAGATCCACAGCCAGCATTGTATGATTCTTCCTCCGGAAAGGAATATCAGAAATTAAAATCATACAATCCTTTAGTTGGGGAGGATAAAAGCTTTGGATGTAATCTCCTTTTTCTCTTTCTTCCAGGATGTCACAGTTCCTTCCAAAGTACTGGTTGAGTGATCCTTGGCCTCATGAGCGAGCTTCCGTGAGATTCAGGGCTTAAAGTGGCTTGTCACTTTCTTTTTTCAGCCGACTGCAAGAGAGACAGATGTGCTTTTGAAAATGCCATTCTTAAAAAAACCATTATGAGATACAATGTTTATCTGGGCTTTAAAAACATTTAAAAAATTAAAACAAAACCAAATTCAACAACATTTTGACAAAAAGTGCTTTCTTTCACTGTTGTAACTCACTGCCTTCTAATGTTTTATAATGTTCCAGATAAACTAAGTTGGATAGCAGGCACTTTATTCAAAATTCAAGATTGTTTAATGTTATTTCCAGTACCCAAGTGTTAAGGGAAACAGATCCAATGCAGTGCAATAAAGAACACAATCACTTGGACACCCAGACTAAAACAAGCACACACAGTAGGACTCAAATGTCAGTTCTTGTGTGGCAACATGTTAACACCTTTACTACTCAAAAACACAAGTTGTAAAAAGTCCTTGAAAATGAGTCTGTAGGTCACAGACCCACGTAGACTGTAGGGCACAGAATCAGTTCAGCTTTGAGGTGAGTGAAGTTGTTCATTCTAGTTCAGGAGCCTGGTGACTGATGGGTGTAGGGTAATAACACCCTGAAGGTGGTGTTGTGACCTAAGTCCTCTGTACAACTTGCCTGATGGTAGTAGCAAGAAGAGGGCATGGCTGGGATGATGGGGGTCTTTGCTGTTTTCTTGCAGCAGTGCTCCATGTAAATGGTTCTGAGTGTGAATGAATAAGGTTGGCTTATACTTAGTGGGGTGTAAAGGTGCGAGAGGGATTTACATGGTGGGTGCTGCTGCCACTGTTTGGAGAGTCTAGATCTCAGGTACAATGAAATAAGAGATAAAGTGTTTAACATTAATGATTGAGAGGAGCAGAACCAGATTTACTCTGAGAGCTGTGGATGCAAGACACGAAGCATATTAAAGCAATGCAACTCCCAAAAATGAGTTCTGCCTTTCCACTGAGCTGCTGAGGACAGATCACTTAATACTGCACAGCCAATCACCAGGAATCAGGTTCAAAAAATGATGCACATAAGACCATAAGAGATAGGAGCAGAATTAGTCCATCTGGCCCACTGAGGTTGCTCCACCATTCCATCCTGGCTTATTTATTTTCTTTATTTCTATCTCATTCTCCTGCTTCCCCCATTTAAAACCCTTACGGATCAAGAACCTATCAATCTTCACTTTAAATATACTCAATGACTTGGCCTTCACAGTTGTCTGTGCCAATGAGTTCCATAGATTCACCACCCTCTGGCTAAAGGAAATTCCTCTTCATCTCTGTTTCTAAAGGGTCATCCTTATATTCTGAGGATATGCCCTCTGGTCCTAGACACTACTGGTAACATCCTCTCAAAACCCTCTCTATCTAGGCCTTTCAATATTCAATACATTTCAGTGGGAACCCTCTCATTCTTCTAAACAACGAATACTGGCCCAAAAGCCATCAAATGCTCCTCATATGTTATCCCTTTCATTTCCGGGATCATTCTCATGATCTCCTCTGGACCCTCTCCAATGCTAGCACGTCCTTTCTTAGATATGGGGCCCAAAACTACTCAACTGCCCTCGATACTCCAAATGTGGTCTAAGTTCAAGTTTAATTGTTATTCAATCATAAATATGAATATAGCCAAACGAAACAGCGTTACTTGGGGGCCTACGTACAAAACACAGTACCAATAGCCATACACAGCACAAGGCACATGTAGCGCACACAAGATAGCAAACACATAAGAGAGCAGTAAAATACAGTCATACAAAAAACACTGTCCCAGTCACTGAGTCTATGAATGTTGCAGTAGTCTGCAGTCAATCACAATACAGGTTGGCTTTTACCAAACGAAAATTGGGACAGCACCATCTCCGGCTTGGACAGTGCACCACACCACCTCTCCCCTGGGCAACTGTAAACAAGCGACAGTGCAGCTCCCCTGACATCCGCCAATAAACTTGTGCATCAGGTTTGTAGCATTCCACGTTAACAACGTCCAACAGAGTCTTGCGATCACAAGTAAAGTGACTAAGATGATCACTTGTTAGTTTGCACACTGCCTCATCCACTGCTTCTCCGATGCAGGCAACAGCGTAATCTATACAAAGTCCAGCTCCTTCAGTTCCTCTGCCAATGAGCAATTTGCTGATGGGATAGACCTGCGGTACTTTAAGTTCTTAATGTCTAGCAGGGTTTTGTGATCGTTAAAAAAAACAATACCAGCATTGGTTGGTTCTGTAGAAACTGCTGCATCCAAGCACACCATCTTACCCAAACATGTAAAGCCCTAGCATTGTATCCTTCTATGCTAATCCTCTCAAAATGCAAACATCCTCTGCACATCCACTCTATCTAGGCCTTTCAATATTCAGTAGCTGTACATTTCTTTTGAAGGATAACACAATCTTGTGTCTGTTGCATTTGACTTAAGGGCAGCTGTTTCAGGTGTGGGACGTGGACAGAGGTTCCTACCTGTAATAGTCTTCCTGTCCAGGGAGGGGACCTCCGTGCATGTGGTGATGACCGTGCAGCCACTGCTGCTCCATAGCCAGTCTCTGTAGTTCTGCCGACTGGGCGTGCATTGCCTGTAGTTGGTGCGCTGCTGACATAGGAGCTGGGAGAGCACTGGGCAGGTCTCTGTACGGTCCACCTGAAACCAACAAGCAATGGACAGTTTTCATCAGAAAGTTCATCTTTGTCTTCCTCTGACAGACTTTGAAATATTACATGCCAAATACAGTTAAACAGAAAGCAGACAATTTGCCACCTTACATTAAGACAAAGATTAGCTTTATTTGTCACATGTACGTTGAAGCATACAGTGAAATGGATTGTTTGCATCAATACATGACACAGCACGAGGTTGTGCTGGGAACCTTCAAGTGTTGCCATGAATCCAGCACCAACAACTTACGAACAATAACCTGTACATCTTTGGAATGTGGAAGGAAACTAGAAGAACATAGAAACCCCTTACAGAAAATGGTGAACTTGAACCCAGGACACTAGTGCTTTAATAGCATTATGCTAACCACGATTCACATACAAATTATTTTTCATTTATGTATGCACAAAATAAAAATATCTACTAAACCATTGTGAAAGAAACTGTTCATAACTGAAGTATGATCAATCCTCTTCATACCTACATTGCCTATAAATCGTATTCACCCCCCCCCCCCAACCCCTGGAAGTTTTTATGTTTTATTAATTTCACAGCATTGAATCACAGTGGATTTAATTTCACTTTTTTGACGCTGATAACAGAAAAAGATTCTTTTGTGTCAAAGTGAAAACAGATCTCTACAAAGTGATCTAAATTAATTACAAACATACAATACAAAATGATCGATTGCATAATACCCCTTTCAAGTCAGTATTTAGTAGATGCACCTTTGGCAGCAATTACAGCCTTGAGTCTGTGTGGATAGGTCTCTATCAGCTTTGCACATCTGGACAATGCAATTTTCCCCCATTCTTCAAAACTGCTCTAGCTCTGTCATATTGCATGGGGATCGTGAATGAACAGTCCTTTTCAAGTCCAGCCACAAATTCTCAATGGATTGAGGTCTGGACTCTGACTTGGCCACTCCAGGACATTAACTTTGTTATCTTTAAGCCATTCCTGTGTAGCTTTGGCTTTATGCTTGGGATCATTGTCTTGCAGGAAAACAAATCTTCTCCCAAGTTGCAGTTCTTGCAGACTGCATCAGGTTTTCCTCCAGGATTTCCCTGTATTGTGCTGCATTCATTTTTCCCTCTACCTTAACAAGCCTTCCAGGGCTTGCTGCAGTGAAGCATCCCCACAGCATGATACAGCCATCCACCATGCTTCACAGTGTGCTCTTGATGATATGCAGTGATTGGCTTACACCAAACATAGCATTTAGTCTGATGAACAAAAAGCTCAATTTTAGTTTCTTCAGACTATAGAACCTTCTTCCAGCCGACTTCAGTGCCTCCCACGTGCCTTCTGACAAACTCTAGCTGAGATTTCATGAGAGTTTTTTTTCAACAGTGGCTTTCTCTTTGCTGCTCTCCCATAAAGCTCCGACTGGTGAAGCACCCGGGCAACAGTTGTTGTATGCGCAGCCTCTCCAGTCTCAGCCACTGAAGCTTGTAACTCCTCCAGAGTTGTCATAGGTCTCTTGGTGGCCTCCCTCACTAATCCCATTCTTGCATGGTCATTCAGTTTTTGAGGACGGCCTGCTCGCGGCAGATTTCCAGCTGTATCATATTCTTTCCATTTCTTGATGATTGACTTAACTGTCCTCCAAGTGATATTCAGTGACTTAGAATTTTTCTTGTATCCATCTCCTAACTTGTGCTTTTCAATAACCTTTTCACAGAGTTGGTTGGAATGTTCTTTGGTCTTCATGGTGTAGTTTTTGCCAGGATACTGACTCACCAGCAGTTGGACCTTCCAGATACAGGTCTATTTTAATGACAATCAATTGAAACATCTTGGCTGCACATAGGTGTCCAAAAACAAATCTCCATTTAACTAATTATGTGATTTCTAAAACCAATTGGCTACACCAGTGATGATTTGGTGTGTCACATTAAAGAAGGTGCATGCTTATGCAATCAATTATTTTGCGTTTTATATTTGTAATTGATTTAGAGATCTGTTTTCACTTTGACACAAGAGTCTTTTTCTGTTGATCAGTGTGAAAAAAGCCAAATTAAATTCACTGTGATTCAAAGTTGTAAAACAATAAAACATGAACATTTCCAAAGGTGGGGGTGAATACTTTTTGTAGGCACTATATATCCCACAGAAAAATATAGATCCACACACATATATATATATATATATATACATACACACACACACACACACACATATATATATACACACACACATACACACACATACAGAGAGAGAGATGCACGAAAAAGTTTATGAATCTTTTGCAGTTACCTGGATTTCTGCATTAATTACTCATAAAATGTGTTCTGATCTCCATCTAGGTCTCAGTAATAGACAAACACAATCTCAAACAAGAGAAAATCTGCAGGTGCTGGAAATTCAAAATGTTGGAGGAATTCAACAGGCCAGGCAGCATCTATGGAAAAAAATACAGTCGATGTTTTGGGCCGAAACCCTTCGGCAGGACTGCTGAAACACAATCTGCCTAAACTAATAACACACAAACAATTGTACTTTTCATGTTTTTATTGAACACAGTGACACACTGTTTAATCATTCAGTCTAGGTTGGAAAAAGTATATGAACCTTTGTATTTAATAAATGGTAGAACTTCCTTTAACAGCAATAACCTCCACCAAATGCTTCTTGCAGCTGTTGATTAGACTTGGACAATGGTGAGGAGGAATTTTAGACCATTCCCCCATAAAAAACTATTTCAGTTCATCAATATTTCTGGGATACCTTGCATGAACAGCCTCTTCAGGTCTTACCCACAGCATCTCAATTGGATTATGGTCTAGACTGTGATTTAGCCATTCCAAAACCTGAATTTTTTTCTTTTTAATCCCTTCTGTTGTTGACTTACTCTTGCGCTTTGGATCATTGTCTTGCTGCATCGTCCAATTTCTGATAAGCTTCAGGTGACAGACCACTACCTTGACATTCTCCTGTAAAATGTCTTGATACAATTTTGAACTAATTGCTCCCTCAGCAATTGCAAGCTGCCAGGCCCTGAGGCAGCCCCAATCATGATGCTCCTTCCACCATGCTTCACAGTTGGGATGAGCTTTTTTGGTGTTGTTATGCAGTGCCCTTTTCCCTCCAAACATGGCAGTGTGTATTTCTGCCAAAAAATTCAACATTTATCTCACCGGTAGAACATCCAGGTAGTCTTTTGCAAGCTTGAGACATGAAGCAATGTTTTTATTTTGGAGAGTAGTGGTTTCCTCCGTGGTGTCCTTCCATGAACACCATTCCTGTTCAATCTTTTGCTTATAATGGATACCTGAACAGAGATTTTAGCAAGTCCTAGAGATTTCTGCAGGTCTTCCGCTGTTACCCTTGGGTTCTTTTTCACCTCCTTCAGCGTTCATTGATTGGAACACCCGACTCCAAATAGTTTTTGTAGATGGTATTACCCCAGAGTTCATGCACTTTTTTGAACCTAGACTGTGATACTGTGATTGTTCAAACGGTATACTCAGTATTGATGAGAAGTAGTACAATTGTTTGTGTGTTATTAGTTCAAGCAGACTGTATTTGTCTGCAATTGTGGCTTGGATGAAGATCAGACCACATTTTATGAGTAATTAATGCAGAAAACATGGTAACCGCAAAGGGTTTATAAACTTATCCTTGCAACTGTGTATGTGTGTGTGTGTGCAGCATGATGCATAGTATATCAGGGATATATACACATACACACAGTACTGCATGTACTGTGTATCATAATGTAATGACCTTAAAGACAGATGGTGTGAATGCTCTTACCAAAGACAGGGTGATGCCTGAGCATCTCGTGTTCATGTGGACCCTGGGTTAACAGTGGGTTTGGGATTGCACCTGGAGGATACGGAAAACGAGCCAAGTGTGGTCCAGCTGCTAGAGGATCCACTAATGGATGGACACCTCCTGAACCTAGTTGAGAGAAGATGAGAGATCATATTGAAAATGCACTGTGAAAGAATGTGACAGCCAAAAAACGAAACACTTTCATCTTTTAAGTCAATACAGTGGGTCGAAGAGCAACAACTGAGACTCTGGATGCATTCTGTAATAAAATACCGTCTCTTTCACCTGCCTCGTAGGGTGTGGATATCGTAACTCACCTCATTGAACTTGTACTGAAAAGAGAACCACGATCTCATAAGAAACTCCAGGTTAGAAAGTGTAAGGATCGAGATGTTTTAGACATGGATGATGTGGAGTTTTGTAATTTCTTTTTACAAATTGCAATTTTTTTTAATGACATATACCCACTTTGATAATAAACAAACTTTGAGCTTTGAACCAGGTTTGACACCCTGCAAGATTCTATCTATCACCAAGGATAGATCACCAAGATCTTCCACATCCATATTAATGCTGTCTTCTAAAGCAAGCTCAAGCCTCCTGTTTGAACTCTTGAGCATGTTCTTGCACCTTTTAGGACTTGTAATAGTCTCTGAGTCATCCAACACTATAGCATAGAATCAGGCCCTTTCACCCATCTAATCCACGCCAAACTATTATTCTGCTTTGACCTGTACCTGGACCACAGCCCTGCATACCTCTCCCATCCATGTAGCTATCCAAACTTCCCTTAAATGTTGAAAGTGGATTTGCAACCACCACTTCCGATGGCAGTTCTTTCCACACTCTCAACACCCTCTGAGTTGCCGCTCAGGTTCTCCTTAAACATTTCACCTTTCATCCTTAACTTGGTTGTAGTTCCATCCAACCTCAGTGGAAAAAGCCTGCTTCCATTTACACGATGTATATGCCTCATAAATTTATATACCTCTATTAAATCTTTTGCTCTCCAATGTTCCAGGAAATGAAGTCCTAACCTACTCAACCTTTCCCTATAACTCATGTCCTTAAGTCCCAGCTGCTCCATTCAGAAGCTTAAACTCAACCACAAGGTGGTCGTCAAAAATTAGCCAACTCCATCAGCTTACTACTATGTTCTGTAGTATCCAAGACATCTTCAAGGAGCTGTGCCTCAGAAAGTCTGTGACATGGCCTCTTCTCACTGTTACCACTAAGGAGGTGGTACAGAGCCTGAAGGCACACCTTCAGTGATACAGGAACGGCTTCTTCCCCTCTGCCACCCGATTCTGAATGGACATTGAACCCAGGTACACTGCCTCACACACAAATTGTTTTGCGCTATTTTAATCTATTTAATATACATACTTACTGTAATTGATCTAGTTATTTTTATCTCTATATTATTACATACAGTATTGCACTGTGCAGCTGCTACTAAGTTAACAAATTTCATGACACATGCCAATGATAATAAAACTGATTCTGAAATACCAGAGCAACAATTCGGTTTCTCCTAAGTCCATAGAAAGGTGTCAGCCTTATGTTTACGGAAGTCTTGGTTGATTCTAAGATCAATCTAACCTTTCCCTCCTACACAACCTTCTATTTGTATATTCATTAGTAAATGGAATGGTGGAATGGACACGAATGACTGCATAGTTTACTGCTGATCATGTAATTTTCATGGTAGCGTAGTGGTTATCGAAATGCTATTTTAGTACCAGCTGAAAGGTCATGTTCGATTCTCACCGCTGTCTGTGAAGAGATTGTCTGTTCACTCTGTAACTGCATGGGTCTTCTTTGGGTTCCCTGGTTTTCTGGTTTCCTCTCACGTTCCAAAGACACTTGGGTTAGGGTTAGTGAGTTGTTGGCATGCTATGTCTGTGCAGGAGTGTGGCGACACATATGGACTGTCCCCAGCACAATCCTCGCTGACGCAAATGGCGCATTTTACTGTATGTTTCAAATAAAGCTAATCTTTATCTTTGTAACTCTTAACTTATTGCAAGGAAAGGGAACCAAAAACTAAATGGCACAGGTTTAATGTGAGAGGAGGAAGATTTAAAAGGTACCTGACAGGCAACTTCTTCACTGCCAGAGGAAGTGGTTGAGGCAGATACAATAACAATACTTCAACAACAATTGGGCAGGTATATGGATAGGAAAGGTTTAAGATGTACAAGCTGAAAGAGGGAAAATGGGACTAGCTTAGCTGAGGGCCTGTTCCTATGCTGTTTTACTCTATTAAACTTTGTGGTGTGGGTGGAACCCAGGAATCAAACACACCTAGGCTAATTTCCTGAGGAAATCACACAAAATGTTGGAGGAACTCAGCCGGTTAGGCAGCATCTATGGTGGGGAATAATCAGTCAATGTTTTGGGCTGAGACCCTTCATCAGGACCCCGCTATAGGCGCTACCTGACCCGCTGAATTCCTCCAGTCTTCAGGACATTAGTAAGATCTTTGGTGGGTGATGATGTATTACAGATTTTTCAAAATCTTGGCAATGCTATTATTAAATATTTTGTTTCGCACTCAAATTATTTATTTAATTTTGAGTTCGAGCACAATAACTGGTCTTTCTTGTCCAACAAACCCAATTAACCTACTAACTTGTACGCCTTAGGAATGTGAGAGGAACCCCATGCAGCCATGGAGAGAACATACAAACTCCTTACAAACATCGGTGGGAATTGAACCTGGGTTGCTGGCACTGTAATTGCGTTAGGCTACTGTGGGGCCCCTGCTGACACATTCAGCTCCCTCCCTGAAAAAGCTGTGCATGGTTACGATTTGAAAGTTTTCTGGAGAAGCTAACATTGGACTTGTAATTTTCTGGAAGCAAGGTTACCATGTAGAGTTCATGAAATTAGCATCTGTTTTATATATAGGTCAATTCAAGGCATTGTTTCTGGATACAAGCTGCATTTTTCTCACGAGAACTTGGAAGGGGAAGGTATTTTAAGATGAGGACCAGGGCAGTAAGATGATAGCTGTCTCACTGACTTCCTTATATAGACATACAGCACAGAATAGGCCCTTTTGGGCCAACGAGCCACACCACCCAGCAGCCCACCTATTTATTTTATTTATTTTAGGGATACAGCACGGAGTAGACCCTTCCAGCCCTTCGAGCTGTACTGCCCCAGCAACTCCGATTCAACACTAGCTGAATCACAGGACAGTTTATAATGACCAATTAACCTGCTAACTGATATGTCTTTGGACTGTGGGAGGAAACTGGAGCACCCCGAGGAAAGCCACAAGGTCATGGGGAGAATGTACAAACTCCTTAGAGGAGGCACTGGTACTGAACTCCAAAATGACCGTTTGAGTTGTAATAGCATCCTAACTAACCGCTACCGCACGGTAACTTGTGGACTACAGATTTTTTTCAATAATCTTATTGGAATTTACAGTGTACAAACTGGTTGCTGCATTGCCTAGAAATACAAACAGACTGTAAGGCACTTCCAGGCACTTGAAGGTCATGAATAAACTAAAAGATTGTTCTTTCATTTCGTGCCAAGGTTGTAGAGTAATGATATTATTCAGATCCAACTTTCCGTCGGAATGTTCAACGTCCACTGCTGACCTCACTGAGAACATTAGGCCTTAGGTATGAACACTTTTATCAGATTATCTTTTGGCAAAGGTAAACAGCCTGAGATAGGATGGGAGCAAAGGATTTACTGTACAGCAAATAGTTAATTTATTCAGTGGACAATCTGACCTAGGAGCATGATAATCAAACATAGAGTAAGGCGTTTTACTAAGAAGATTGCAAAAAGGGGAAAATAGGTGTCTGTGAAGAGTGCATAAAATTAACCTCAGTTACTTACGGCAGGGTGGTCTAAAGATTTGATTGACAGGGGAATTATCCAATCAACCCAATCCAGCTCTGCCTGTGATAATGTCACTGCTAACAGCCTTTAATTTTCATCAAGGTTATTTTTTACTGTACTCCAAGGGTCCTGAAGAATCTGTAGATAAACCTAACCCAATTTTTGCCTCTCCTCTAATTCTAGTTGTATCTGACCAAGAAGTGAGCACATTACCACTTATAGAAACTGAAACCTGTTAACTAATAGAATAACATAGAAGCAGAGCAGTCAGAGCAACGCTTTACAGCAACAGTGAGCCGTGTTCAATTCCTGCCACTGTCTGCAGGTTGTATGTATGTTCTCCCCATGGTTTTCCTCTGGGTGTTCCGGTTTCCTTCCACATTCCAAAGACAGAAATTCTAAAGTTAGGGTTGTGGGCATGCTACATTGGTGCCAGAAGTGTAGAGACACTTGTGGGTTGCCTCTCCACATCCTCTGATTCTGTTGGTGCAAACAATGCACTTCTCTGTATGTTTTAATGTTTAGATGTACATGTGGTTAATAAAGCTAATATAGTTAACCTTTAATCCTCATGGCACTGCTGTTGTGGGAGCTTGCTGTGCATAAATTACCTGCTTCACTTTCCACACCACCTGGAATTACACATCAAAAATACTTCAATACTGCCTTACCCAACCTTGAGTGAAGCACCAAGATATGAAAACATTACAGAAATTTGAGTCTGTTCTTTGTTTAAACAAACCCCAGTAGAATGAATGAACAGCTATTCCAAAAAAAAAAGGCACACATTTGGTTGCTGGAATTACTTCATACAAAGTTAAAACTTTAAAATATGAAACTTTTCCAAGAGACATTATATGAGGCATAGATGCAGTAGATAACCAGAGACTCTTTCCCAGGCTGGAAATAGCTAATGCAAAGGAACATAATTTAAAGGTGATTGGAGGAAGTACAGGGGAGATAACAGAGGTAGTTTTTTTTTTACACAGGGAGTTGTTGAACAACATGCCCTTCCCTTGGACAACATCGGTGGTGTGGAGAGGGGAGACTTGCAGCTTGGGCAACTGCTGGTCTTCAATTTAAAAAAACATTGCCCAGGTTTGTGCCCTGGAAACTTTCCAAGGTGCAAATCCATGGTCTATCGAGACTAATGGAGGCCTACATTGTTGAACACCCTGCCAGGGGTGGTGGTAGCAGATATATTAGGGGTAGCTCAGAAACTTGATGAAAGAAACGTGAAGGGCTATGAAGCAGGGGAGGGTTAGATTAGACTGATCTTACAGTAGGTTAAAAGGTCAGCACAAAATGGTGGGCTGAAGGGCCTGTACTGTGCTGTCGTGCTGATTCTGATTTTCTGTGTAAAAATGTGCCTGCATGCTTTTTAAGTTAGTACTGGTCACACACTGAAGTAAATATATTCACTAAATATTCTCCAAGATTTTGTACAGATTTTAGACCATAAGGCCACAAGACAAAGGAGCAGAAGTTGGCCATTTGGCCCATCGAGTCTGCTCCGCCATTTCATCATGAGCTGATCCAATCTCCCCTTTAGTCCCATTCCCCCACCTTCTCACCACAACCTTTGATGCCCTGACTACTCAGATACCTATCAATCTCTGCCTTAAATACACCCATTGACTTGGCCTCCACTGCCGCCCAACGCAACAAATTCCATAGATTCACCACCCTCTGGCTAAAAGATTTTTTCCACATCTCTGTTCTGAATGGGCACTCTGCAATCCTCAAGTCATGTCCTCTCATACTAGACTCCCTCACCATGGGAAACAACTTTGCCACATCCACTCTGTCCATGCCTTTCAACATTCAAAATGTTTCTATGAGGTCCCCCCTCATTCTTCTAAACGCCAAGGAATACAGTCCAAGAGCAGTCAAACGTTCCTCATATGTTAACCCTCTCATTCTCGGAATCATTCTAGTGAATCTTCTCTGAACCCTCTCCAATGTCAGCACATCCTTTCTTAAATAAGGAGCCCAAAACTGCACACAGTATTCCAAGTGAGGTCTTACCAGTGCCTTATAGAGCCTCAACATCACATCCCTGCCCCTATACTCTATTCCTCTAGAAATGAAAGCCAACATTGCATTCGCCTTCTTCACCACCGACTCAACCTGGAGGTTAACCTTAAGGGTATCCTGCACGAGGACTCCCAAGTCCCGTTGCATCTCAGAACTTTGAATTCTCTCCCCATTTAAATAATAGTCTGCCCGTTTATTTCTTCTACCAAAGTGCATGACCGTACACTTTCTGACATTGTAATTCATTTGCCACTTCTTTGCCCATTCCCCCAATCTATCCAAGTCTCCCTGCAGACTCTCTATTTCCTCAGCACTACTGGCCCCTCCACCTATCTTTGTATCATCAGCAAACTTAGCTCCACAAAGCCATCTATTCCATAATCCAAATTGTTGATATACAACGTAAAAAGAAGCAGCCCCAACACAGACCCCTGTGGAACACCACTGGTAACCGGCAGCCAACCAGAATGGGATCCCTTTATTCCCACTCTCTGTTTCCTGCCAATCAACCAATGCTCTATCCACGTATGTAACTTTCCCGTGATTCCATGGGCTCTTATCTTGCTTAGCAGCCTCATGTGCAGCACCTTGTCAAAGGCTTTCTGAAAATTTTTACAATTATATAAAGGAATTTTAAAGTAGAATATTCTTGAACACTAAATTGATTTTCCAAAACTTATGGACCATTTTCAAACAATCTACAACATATGCTCTCAATATTATTTATTACTTGTTAATTTATTAATATGATTTTGTTTTTCTTCATGCATTTGCACAGTTTGTTGTCTTTCATACATTGGTTGTTTGTCTGTCTTTGTATGGCTTTTCATAATTTTATCATGTTTCTTTCTACTTACTGTGAATGTCCACAGAAAATGAATCTCAGGGTAGTATATGATGACATAAATGTACTTTGATAATAAACTTACTTTTGACATTTTTAAACTTTTAGTATGGCTTAAAAGCTTGGCACAACATCGTGGCCAAGGGCTTGCACTGTGCTGTAATGTTCTATGTTCTAGTTCTATACGCTTTTGTCTTGGAACTATTTTTGGACAATTGACAAATTGTGCATCTGCGAGTAAAACTGAAAAGACTTGCAATTAACAGTAAGAAGCAAGTTAGCTGTGAAAGATTCCGTGAGAAACTGTACAGGATGCAAATTGTGAATCTGAAACATGAAAATTGAAGGTTTACACCATTTAAATTTTAACAAATCCATAAATAAAGTCAGGGAAAGCATGAGTGGAATCAACTCATCTATCGAGGAGCAGTGAGATTCTGCAGATGCTGGGAATCCAAAGCGACACACACAAAATGCTGGAAGAATGCAGAAGGCCAGAAAGCAACTATGGAGGAGAATAAAGAACCAACTTATGGGGCCAAGAGCCTTAATCAGGATGATTTTTATTTACACTAGGTCAAGAGACTAATCTCCGCAATGCATTGTCTGGCCAAATGCCCATTTGTAGGAGAACAAGATATGTGTTTTGTCAGTCAGCTTGTACTGCGGGTGAGAAATAAACTCCAAGGGCTGATGGAGATCGATATGCTGATCTGATTCTGCACTTATCCATGAGCAAAATTCCACAGAATTGTTATACAACAGATGAAGGTCATTTCACCCCTTTGAGTCTGTAAAGGCTCAAGGGCAAACTAGCTCATCTCTCCCAAATGTCCTCCCCCAAAGACATGCAAATTCGCTCTCTTCCTTATGTTGCAACTGATTGACTCTTTGCCAGTTACATTTACATGAATTTGGAACTTGCTGTGGTGTGTTGGTCAGAGCATGAAATGCAACAAAAACAACATTCAACATTTATAAAGTACAAAATGTTAGAGGTTAGAGTATAGATATGGAATAAAATGTGTATAAATACCAGTACGTCTTTATAATGTAAACAGCATTATTAAAAATAGTTAAGAGCATTTACAGTGCAGTGACTGTGAGTCGATGGAGGCTCCTTTGCTATCATGGCCACGCATTCTATCCCCCAACCATCCCTACATCAAGGATTTTTCCTCTCGTCACTTTTGTTGCTTTCTCCAATCATCTTTCTTTGTGTTCTGCCTTGCGAGCTTCAGAAACAGAATCAGGTTTGTTATCACTGACATACAACTCTGTGCAAAAGTCTCAGGCAAATATATTTAGCAAGGGAGCCTAAGACTTTTGCACAGTACTGTAGTAATTTTATGTATTGCACTGTACTGCTGCAACAAAAAAACCCACAAATTTCATACCATATGTGAGTGATGATAAACCTGATTCTGATATGGGTCTCTATTGTGGACCGAGAGTGGGAAGGGGGCAGGGAGAGGGGAATCATGGTTGGGAAAAGGGTAAGGGAGAGGGGAGGGAGCTGGAAGAACCAGAGAGACATTCTGTAATGATCAACTGACCTTGTTTGGCAGGGCTGGATGTGTCTGCATCCATGTCATCCCAGACCCTGTCATTCCTACTTTGCCACCCGTCCCACAACCCTCCCGCGGTGCTCTACCCTCGCCATTCCCAACATTCTTTGTTCCTGTCAGATCTACAAACTCGCTTTCTACTCCATGTTGACAAATACAGTACTGAGCAAAAGTCTCAGGGACCCTAGCTATAGAGATGTTGTTTTGTGGCAGCAATGTAGTACAATTATGTTAAAGATTATTACAAGAAGTAGTAAATAGTGCAATAGACAAACAGTGAGGTGGTGATCGTGGGCTCTACCAATGGGTTCAGCTTCTTTGATTCAACTCTCCATATACAGTTTGAGACCTAATGAGAATAACCTCAACTTCTTCTGTCCAGCTCCCATCACCAGTTAGGTCAAGGTCAATACCAAAGATCAAAGCCTAAAGGTCGATCGGAAGCCTGACAGCCGGTGACTGGAGAATGGGGGCTTGGGGTTGGAGGACTGTCTGTGGTGTGTGTACGTTGGTGGAGGGAGGAAAGGGGCTTGCTTTGCAGTTCCTGTTTTATTGCTTGTTGTGTTCTGCGTTGTTCTGCTGAGCATTGTGGCTTTGCTACGTTGGCAATGGAATGCATGCCAACACTTGTGGGCATTCGCCAGCACATTCTTGTGTATGTATGTAACATACAGTAAACACTGTATGCTTCGATGTACATGTGATAAGTAAATGAATCCGAATTTGAACCTAAAGCCCCTAATCCCTGGAAATACTCTGGTACATCTCTTCCACACTCACTCTCCAAATTTGACGGGTCTTCTTACAACTTTTGAGATACCAGTATTGCTGAAGGTTAGCAAAGTGAACGCAGATACTACAAAAAAAACAGATCTGTAAGGATCAGACTACTGATCTTGAAGTTGACCCCCTATTCCAATCCTTGGTTCTTTAGAAAGCAGTCATCATGCAAGCTTCTACAGCAAGATCTCAAGTGAATAAAAGAATTAAAGTGTCAGAAGACTAATCCATCAAAATCTGAAGAATTGAAGATGGTTGGATAGCTGGTGATGATGACAAAGATATCATCGGGGTCAAAATGATAAATTTACAAGCAGACACTCAGGAGAACGGGTATTTGAAACAACATCGATGGTTTTCATGCATCACTAGATATAATAACATAAACCAACTGAAATACCTAGCTGGATCAATGAGTTGAAGTATCTATGACCCATGAAACTTCAATATTGCCCAATAAATAAGGCTCTTCCTAATTTTCTAAGTCTACCATCACCGCAGGACTTATACATACAGGAAATATCATTGTAGACACTACCCACCCTGCAAACTGCCTTTTCCAAAAGTTCCCTTCTGGAAAGGACTATTGAAACAGACTTCATTACATATTAAAAGTTTCTACCCCAGGCAGTTAATCTGATCAACCATTTTAGTTACCTCCCCACCTTGTCTATCTTTTACCTCACTGTATTGCACTCTAAAAACACTGTTGACATTGTGAGTACATGCTGATATTGATATATTTATGCACATTTATTCCATATCCAGACTTCAACCTCTAACTTGTTTTTATACTTTATTCTTTATAATTCTTATACTTTATGAAGAATAAAGTGGGTGCCATTGTAGCATACTAGTTAGCATGACGCTATTACATTTGGGGTGTCAGAGTTCAGAGTTCAATTCCAGCACCACCTGTAAGGTGTTTGTACAATCTTCCTGTGACCTTTTGGGTTTCTTCCAGGTGCTCTGGTTTCCTCCCACAGTCCAAAGACTTACCAGTTAGTTGGTCATTGTAAATTGTCCTGTGCTTAGGCTAGAGTTAAAAAGGTGGGTTGCTGGGAGGCAAGGCTTGTTGGGCCGGAAGGGCCTGTTCTGTGTTGTATCTCTAAACAAACAAATAAGTATTGCATGTTGTTTGTTGTTGCATGTTGCACTAACACACCACAGCAAATTCCTAATCCGTGTAAATGTACAGCCAAATAAAGTTGAACCTTGATTAAGCAAATATGACATGACTGTCAAATTCCCAGTTCCAAGGAGGGCTGTTTTTTACTTCCGAGAACCTAACACTCAGTGCTCTTACCTTTGCTGGTCCCAAACATCCTTTTATCTGTGTTAAAACTACACAACTTCTTTTATCTCCTTTTGTGACAAATGGAGCGTCATGTAAATACATAATTAACACTACATGGAAAAGTTTAGCTTTATGCATTATCTTTATACAAAAGACATATTTATTCCTACATGTTCAGGAAGGCTCCAGCAGTTGATTCACAAGATGGCAGAAACCTTGTGTGAAAAATAATCCCTTTTTTCAATCCTCTATTGCAAACATTCCTATCTCTCGTATTGTTGATTGAGTTTTGGTGCAACTTTGATCTTTCCGGACCAGTCTTTTGTTCCAGTATATAAATACTACACACTTTTTTTCAGCCTTAGTTCGCGGTTTTACATTGTTCTTTGGAAAATGTGGAAATAAAGACTGAGCAACTGTTAACATTAGAAGAAAAAAAGCACTTTGCATTAATTTAACAGATAACAAAATAAAACCCCTCTGCACTTCAAACAGTTTGTTTGATCTGTGAGAACAATTCTGATGTGGGAGTGCCAAATTGAGCCATTTGCTTGACCTTATTTGAGGGACAAGGCAGTCCTATCGGTTGACTGCTTGCTTGTATCTGCATTAGAGTTAAATCCATTGCCAACTAATTTGAAGGAACCTGTACCCCTGGCAATCAGGAAATTGGAATCAATTGATTTAATTACAGAGGAATGGAAAAAGCCAAGGAAGAGCCAGGCCACTTTGCAGCTAAAATATATTTACTGCCCATTTGTAGTCCATGCACACCCAAAATATATTAAACAAATATTAGAGCGTTAGTTAAGAACTGATGAACAATAGGTTTCTTAATCACAAATTAAACACTTATTTTTTTCTCTTCCAGGAAGGCTTATTGTACTTTTAAAAAAGCATTTGTTCAAATATGAATCGTGACTCATTACAACAGCTTCCAATAAGATAACATCTCTGAGGCAGCCGAACATCCTGTGCCTAACAGGAGTGTTGAGGAAATAATATCCATACATAGCTACATGTGAGATAGGTATGCAGGTGATTAAACACTGTCTTGGAGAATGGCTTTCAGGAACACCTTAATGAAGAAAAGGGAGGGAAGAGACCCAGAAAGTTTTAGAGAGGGAATCTTACTTTTAGGGATTTAATAGCTAAGCCATGACTACCAAAGACTTGTTCATCATGTGCCGTGTCATGTGATATGGACAACCATGGTCCTTCCATGACCATGATTGTTCTTGGGAAACGTTTTACAGAAATGGTTATCAATACTCTTCAGAGATTGTCTACCTGGTGTCAGTGGTTGCATAACCAGCACTTGTGATATGACCATCCACCACCTGCTCCCATAGATTCACATGACCGTGACTGGGCAGATGTTACACCTTGCCCCTTGGCAACCTGTGGGCAAGCAGAGGGAAGGAGCGCCTTACAGCTTCTTTGGTAAAGATGTACCTCTACCCCACCACCAGATGGAGATTTAAGCTGGAGATCTGGAGACGTTCTGAGACCAGGAGCACTGGTAGTTTAGAGTGTTATACAGTTGGAGGAGCTCGGTCATCAAGACTTTGAAAAGGCAGTAGATTTTAAAATCAAGGCATTACCTAATTGGAAGCCAGTGTAGATAAGCAAGCACAAGAGTGATGGGTGACCAGGATTGTGCATGAATGATCTGGACAGCTTTAGAGTTAATAGACAATATCTACAAATGCAAATAGTACATTTTTATGTAATGGCAGAAGGTACCTACTATTGAAAACCTCATTTTCAAATCTCCCCTCCCAAAATCATAAAGGCAAATCAAAATAAAAATGTAATATATACACTGACCCTACAAAATATTCATTTGAAATCTTTCATTGCTATATCTAATATGGATTTAGATGTACTGATAAATATCCCACTACTTGCATAATCTATCTCAATAGATAGCCTGAGAAATGCACAACTAACCAATTAAAATTGAAACCCATTGAATATTTAAAGGCCTAGTTCACGTGGATGTGGAGAGGTTGTTTCCGATAGTGGGAGAGTCTAGGAACAGAGGGCAGAGCCCCAAAACAGAGGGCCGTCCCTTTAGAGCAGAGATGATGAGGAACTTCTTTAGCCACAGGATGGTGAATCTGTGGAATTCACTGTCACAGACGGTGGAGGCCAAGACATTAAAAACAGAGATCGACAAGTACTTGATTAATAAGAGTGTCAAAGGTTATGGGGAGAAGGCAGGAGAATGGGCCTGAGAGGGAAAATAAATCAGCTGTGATGAAATAGCAGAGCAGACTCAACAAGCCAAATGGCCTAATTCTGCTCCTATGTCTTATGGTCTAAAATGCTGATGTCAGGCCCAGAGTATAGTAAAACCGGACAAATATATAGGTTTACAATTCGTTGTTCAGCATTGTGGTCAATTAGCTCAATTGTGAATAATTACCAAAAAACTTCATGGCTTTTTAATGAGATAGAAAACACATTATATAAATAAATAACAGATTATTACAGACAAACTGAGGGATCAGCTTTGAAATCACTTGGATCAAGATTCTAATTAACTGAGAGGAAATGGCTCACATTTCCCCATTAGCTATCCAGTATTAAGATAAAAAAAACTGCAGCAATCATTTTTGCCTTGCTCAGTTTGGATTTTTTTTCCCACCAATAATGCCCAGTTTTACCCATGTGTTAGCCTAACTTACATTTCTGCACTCTATAAATTCACCTTTCATTTCATCGGCCTAAACAGTTGAGCATCATTCATTAATGGTGGGGAAAAAACTCTGAATTTCTAATGTACCAAGACACTTATCTCACAGTGTTGAGTGTGCCTTCTTGAGATTCCCTCCCACGTTCCACAACTGTTAGCTAAGCAATTTCTCTAAGTGGGAGTCGAGAATGTGAACTCTCAACACACAAACATCTTCTGAGGAATGAGCAGTTTTATTCCTCATCCTAATTATATTAACCATGTACTTACACACTTTAAAAAAAAGTATGACCAAATATTGCAGCTCAGGTTTTTGTTTTAAACACAATACAATTTTAGTTAAATTCAATGCTAAATGGTGGCTAACGCGAGTTGCTTGGGAAACACAGTACTATGTGTTTCAGCTCGTAAAGCATGCTAACTAATAATTTTGACCATTGATAACGCTCACTGAAAACATTGAAAGTAACTCTACCAGAAAATATTGTACTATTCCAGGTACAGTATTAGCATTTTATATCTCCACATTTTCTGAAAATTAATACTGCTGTCTCAAAATGCATACACTTCTCTCCCTAATTGAAAACTAGCTCTCTATTGTATTTATAATATTCAAGAATAATTGCCCTTCATCTGTACAGTAAACTTATCATCACACATTTTAATTAGGAAAAAACAAATAATTTATTATATTCATTGTTCAAATTCTGAAGATAATCAAAACATTGATGAAAATGAACTCTTGCATTTGCACTGAAATTGATTAGCCATGACGAACACTAATGAAGGGTTAGTTATACAACCTTAATCACATCATTCAATGATGCACCATTACATAATGAATATCATAATGATTAAGTTGCCTCATTATAGGAAGGATATGGAAGTTTTAGAGAGGATGCAGAGATTTACCAGGATGCTGTCTGGACTAGACAGCACTTCTTATGAGGAAAGGCTGAGTGAGTTAGTGCTCTTCTCTTTGGAGTGAAGGAGGATAAGAAATTACTTGACAGATGTGTATAAGACACTGAGAGGCATAGATAGAGTGGATAGACAGGGATTTCTCGCAGGGTGGAAATGGCTAATTCAAGCAGGCATAATTTAAAGATGATTGGAGGGAATGTCAGCCTTAAATTCTCTACACAGAGTGGTGGGTACATGGAGTGCCCTGCTTTGGGTGGTGGTAGAGGCAGATACATTAGGGGCATTTAAGAATATCTTAAATAGGCACAGAGATGATAGAAAAATGAAGGGCTATGTAAGAGGGAAGGGTTAGTGATCTCAGCATAGTTTAAAAGGTTGAAATTATTATGGGCCAAAAGGCCTGTAAGTGCTATAATTTTCCATGTTCTATGAATGAAAGAAGTCTTTTAAACCTCATTCTGATGTAACTTTAGAAATGTTATTTCACCGTTGTTTTTACTGGTGGTGACATCCACATCTTAATTGTCAGAACTGGCTAAACAAATGTGGAAGATCAGGAAACTTTAATCTACAAGTCCAGTATGGCAAAATTATGTAATCTCTTAAACTGATTCCAGATTCAACAAGGCTATATTGCTGTCTGGTATGGAGGGACCACTGCAAATGACTGGAACAACCTGCAGAAGGTTGGAGACTCAGCCAGCCCCATCAAGGACACCTTCAAAAGCTGATGCCTCAAAAAGTCGGCGTCCATCGTTAATGACCACCAACACCTAGGACATCCCCTCTTCTCAGTACTGTCCACAAAGTGGAGGTGTACGAGCCTGAAGACACACACTCAACAGTTTAGGAACAGCTTCTTCCTGTCTGCTATCAAATTTCTGAATGGACAATGAACCCATGAACATAATCACACCAGTTCTGCTCTCTTTTTGCCCTACTTATGTTTACTTTTTAAATGTATTTCTTATTGTAATTTATTATATATTTTATGTATTGCACTGTACTACTGTGCAAAACAACAGATTTCACGACATACATCAGTGATAATAAACCTGATTCTGATTGTGATCAGATCCCACCTATGTTCCCAGGTCTATAATCAGAAGGTAGCAACAATGAGTTAACAAACACTCTTCAACTGTAATCTTTCTATTGTTTTAAATGCATTGTCAATAGCTGGCATATTTCTTTTTTTTAAAAAACAAAAAAACTAGGAAGTCAATTAATGTACTATAATAAAAATAATAAATGGTGTGATGCTGCTTTTTATTCTTTTAGATTTTTAGTTATTTTAAGCCAGGTAACTAAGAGTTGGGAAGTGGGTGTGGCCATTATTTACTGATGCCTCTGTACAGTTTGAGCAGTTTTAATTTTTTTAAATGGATCAAATAACTCTTAAAAATAATGAAGGAACGAGCAAGAAACCACTAATTGCATCCTTTTACAATGCCTTATTGTGGAAGATTTTCCAGTTTTGATTACGTAAAAGATGCCAGCATAGTTTTTAACTACCAAAGCAGAAATTCTACCACTACCCAACAATAAGAATGTAGAACACACACAAAATGCTGGAGGAACTCAGTAAGTCAGGCAGCGTCTATGGAGGGAAATAAACAGTCGATGTTTCAGGTCAAGACCTTTCACTAGTTCCACAATGAGCCCTGAATTTGTGAGTAGTGTCATAAAGCCATGGTACTGAAGTTGTGGGATCAAACACATCCTCGGCGCAATCACTCAGCAAAAATCATTTTCACATTCTGCACGCTTTAGCACTTAGATAAACATAAGGCAGGTTGGCATATGGCTAAGCATCGCTTTAGTTATTAATAATCCGAATCTAATCCACTCACCTTGATGTAGTGGATCTTGTTGATGTAGGTGTAAGTGTGAATGTATGTGTGAATGCTGATGGTGATGTGGCGTCACATTGAACATCTGTAGTCTCGTAAGTGGGTCATTTGCAAGTGATGCCATGCGTTCTGCGTGTATTCTTTCCGCAGCCAGTCTATCAGCGTAGGACATCTCAGGCCGCAGCTGGGGGCCTGCGAGGGCGAGTCTCTCTCTCTCTAGTGGATTCAATCCATGGTGGAAGGGGGGGAATGGGTGTGCTCCTGTTGCTGGCTGGATTGTTAATCCACCATGCCTGGCAAATGGATCCATAGGATTAGCCGTTGGATGCAGGCCTTCCAGTTCAGGTGGCTTGACCTCAAAGCCTGGTTTCATCCGTTCTCGGAATTCCCGTTCACGAATCTCTCTCTCTCGAATCTCTCTCTCGCGGAGTTCTCTCTCCCTCATCCCATGGTCGGCGCTGTAGAGGCTGGGCATGTGGTAAGCCAGGATTGGATCTGATGCATTCAGTGGGACGAAGAATGGGTGGTTGCGGTTGGTTGGAGACATGACGTGTGGCCTTGCATATTCACTGAGAGTCCTTAGTGCCGGAGTGTCCGGCCCAATGTAAGGAGGAACGGCTGCAATCGTTGTTGGTGGCGGCTCAAATGAAGGTCGTAAGTGTGTGGGGCCAACAAGCTGGGATTCTGACATGCGTCCCTCATGGGAAGAGCTGGATGCCTTCTGTGAAAGGAAATAGATAAATTATAGAAAATGAAAATCTGAGAATAGGGAACAAAAATACCTAATGCTAAAAACAACAAATCATCATGATAAAAACACAGAACAGGAATAGGAAACTCCACTCTTATAGTGTATCCTACAATTCAACGTCACCATGAATAATCTGGACTCCGTCTTAACCGCTCTTCTGTAGAGGTTCCACATAACACTCAATTCTATGGAAAATGTGTCTATCTTCTTTTCAAATACTACCAATGACCTAACCACCAGAACAGAGAATTCTCGAGATTTAATACAATCAATGTTCAAAGAATGATTCAGGAACAGCTTCTTTCCCCTCTGCCATCCGATTTATGAATGGACATTGAACCCATGAACACTACCTCACAACTTTTTAAAATTTTTATTTTTACACTACTTATTTAACTATTTTATATATATTTACTGTAATTCAGTTTTATTTCTCTCTATTATTATGTATTGCATCATGCTGCTGCTGCAGACAACCAAGTTTCATGACATATGCTGGTGATATTAAATCTGATTCTGACTCTGATCTGAGATCCATTTTCTTACACTCTGCAAGAAGATGACCACAGGATAATCTAACAGTTTACAGGTAACATAATCTATCAACTCTATTTCTGTCTATGATATATTTGGTAACTTATTGTTTTACTCTTTTCATTAAAGAACACAGAATCTAGATTATTACAGCACAGTACAGGCCTTTCGGCCCACTATGTTGTGCCAGCCTTTTAACCTACTCTAATCTAACCCTTCCTCCTACATAGCCTGTCATTTTTCTATCATGCATGTGCAAGTTGGTCTGAAGAGCCTGCTTCTACGTTCTCTTACTCAAATTCATTCTGGGCAGTGTCAGAATCAGAATCAGGTTTATTATCACTGACATTTGCATCATGCATTTTTGTAAATTAAGAAAATTATAACCAAATGTAAGGAGCAGCGAATACAGAAAGGATGTGATCATGGTATTGAAGAAAGATATTGAAAAGATGAATTTTTTAAAGAATTATAAACACTATAGATTCTGTGGATTCTGAAAATCCACAGCAACACATACACAATGCTGGAGGAACTCAGCAGGTCAGGCAGCACCTGTGAAAATGAATAAACCATCAATGTTTCAGGCCGAGACCCTTCATCAGGACTACTCATTTCCACAATCATGATAAATTCTGCAGATGCTGGAAATCCAAAGCAACACACACAAAATGTAGGAACTCAGCAGGTCCATTCAGTCCTGAAGAAGGCTCTTGGCCTGAAACATTGACTGTTTATTCATTTCCATAGAAGCTGTCTGACCTGAATTTCTCCAGCATTTTGCACGTGTCATTTCCATCGATGCTGTTTGACCTGCTGATTTTTTTTACAGAATTCACCACTTTCACCAATCTTATTGCAATAGCTAAGTTATTCTTCCCTGGTAACCTTTAATTTTTTTAAATCTTTTGGCAAAGAATGCTACATATTTTAACATCCTGTATAAAAAACACAACTTCTGCATTTCTATTTTAGACTACATTACAGCTGTTATCCATTAAGTTTTGAAAACCCAAGAACTATACTGGAGTAGAAAGTGAACCTAATCATTTCCAACTACTTTCTTCATCAATAAATAGGTCAGGATATAAAATATCATGACTACTAAATCCCAAATTTTCTAATTGGCAAAATGAACTGGTGGTAGATGAAATCAATATCAGGGTAGCTACTGGGAATAGTTAGTCATTTCTGCCTTTTTAAAATTATAATTTCTCTTTTTTTTTCCATTAAATAAGTCTGCCAAACATTTCCCAAGGAAATGGGCAGGATGGACAGCTGTTGCTGGACCTCTGCCAGGGTGGTTTTGGCAGAAATTCGTGATTGTGCTCTCAATGACTCACTCCTCACTTCCAGCAATGGACCGGAGAAGCAACACACACAAAATGCTGTAGGAACTTAACAGGCCAGGCAGCAACAATAGAAAAAGAGTATAATCCACGTTTTAGTCGAAACCCTTCAGCTGGACTGGATAAAAAAATGCTAAGGAGTAGATTTTAAAGGTGGGGGGAGGAGAGAGAGAAACACAAGGTGATGGGTGAAAGCTGAAGAGGGAGGGATGAACACCAGAGGGAAGCGATAGGTGGGCAAGGAGATAAGGTGAGAGAGGGAAAAGGGGGTGGGAAATGGTGAAGGAGAGGGAAGGTGGGGGGCATTATTAGAAGTTTGAGAAATCAATGATCATGCCATCAGGCTGGAGGCTACCCAAACAGAATATAAGGTGTTGTTCTTTCAACCTAAGTGTGGCCTCAACATGACAATGGAGGAGGTCATGGATGGACATATTAGAATGTGAATAGAAAGTGGAATTAAAATGGGTGCCACTGAGAGATCGTGCTTTTTCTGGCAGACAGAGCATAGGTGCTTGGTGAAGTAGTCTCCCAATCTATGTTGGGTCTCACCAATATACAGGAGGCCAAATTGGGAGTACCGGACAAAGTAGATGATCCCAACAGACTCACAGGTAAAATGCCACCTCACTTGGCAGGACTGCTTATGGCCCTGAATGGTAGTGTAGAGGCAGTTGTAGCACTTGCTCTGCTTGCAAGGATAAGTGCCAGGAGGGAGATCAGTAGGGTGGGCTGAATGGACAAGGGGGTCATGTAGGGAGGAGGGAAAGATGTGCTTGGAGGTGATATCCCGTTGGAAATAGCGAAAGTTTTGGAGAATTATCTGCTGGACCCAGAGGCTGGTGGTGTGGAGGGTGGAACCCTATCTCTGGTAGGGTGGCGGGAGGATGGGGTAAGAGCAAATGTGCGTGAAATGGAAGACATGCAGTTGAGGGCAGCATTGATGGTGGAGGAAGGGAAGCCTCTTCCTTTGAAAAAGAAGGTCACCTCCTTCATTCTGGAATGAAAAGCCTCATCCTGAGACTCGATGCAGCGAAGATGGAGGAATTGAGAGAAGGGCATTTTTACAAGTTACAGGGTGGGAAGAGGTATAGACCAGGTAACCGTGAGAGTCTGTAGGTTTATAATAGACATCAGTGGATATGCTGTCTCCGGAGATAGAGCCAGTGAGATCAAGAAAGTGGAGGGAGATATCAGAAATGGATCAGATAAATTTGAGGGCAGGGCGGAAGTTGGAGACTGAATGAATTAAGTCAATGAGTTCAGCATGCGTGCAGGAAGCGGCACTAATGCAGTCATCAGTGTAGCGTAGGAAAAGCGCTACAGGTCACCAGGGTAGGCTTGGAACATATACTGTTCCATGTAGCTAACAAACAAGCAGGCATAGCTGGGACCCACTTGAGTGCCCATGGCTATAACTTTTGTTTAAAGGAAGTGGGAGGAGTCAAAGGAGTAACTATTGAGAACAAAGACAAATTCTGCTAGACAGAGGAGAGTGGTGGTGGACGGGAACTGGTTAGGTCTGGTGTCCAGCAAACCAACGGAGAGCTTTGAGGCCTTCCTCGTGGGGATGGAGGTGTCCAGCAACTGGGCATCCATAGTAAAAATAAGATGATGGGGACCAGGGAACCTGAAACCATTGAAAAGATCCAGAGTGTGTGAAGTGTCATGGACGTAGATAGGGAGGAACTGAACTAGGGGGGATAAAACAGAGTTGAGGTATGCAGATATAAATTTAGTGGGGTAGGAACAAGTTGAAACAATGGGTCTACCTGGACAAGCGGGTTTGTGGATTTGTAGGAGGTACAGTGTGCTTGCTGTTGACAGAACACCCCAGTACCTATAGGGAGTTCACCAACTCCTCTATGGACAGTTCCAAGCCTGGCTTGCTCTCCCTGTGACTGTGTGCGTTTCCTCCCACACTGCAAAAACGTACTGGTTAGTAGGTTAATTGGTCATTGTAAATTGTCCCATGATTAAGCTAGGGTTAAATCGTGGATTGCTGTGTGGCATGGCTCGAAGGGCCGTAAGGACCTATTCCACACTGTATCTCAATAAATAAAAAAATAATTTAAAAAAGGACCAAGCCTGTTGTAGTGAAAATCACTATATTGAGATAGTAATTAGTGCTGTACTGGTTGATTCAAGAACCGAATGGCTGAACCACTCATGGCAGGGAGGACTACTTCTGTTTGTTAACCAACTGCTTCAGTGTTTCTCTTTCTTTCCTCCCTTGTGAGTTTATCTAGCTTCTGCTTTAATACATTTAACCTGTTTACCTCAACTTCTCCCTAAGGTAATAAGCTCAATAATTCAATCACTCTCTAGGAAAGTGTTTTCTCTTCGATTCCCTACTGGATTTATTAGTAACTACCTTATTCGCTCAGTGGCCACTTTAGTAGGTACAACAGTGGAACCCGATGTGGTTTTCTGCTGCTGTAGCCCATCCACTTCAAGCTTCAATATGCTGTTCATTCAAAGATGCACTTCTGCACACCACTGTTGTAACACAGTCATTTCAGTTACTGACACCTTCTTGAACCAGTGTGGCCTTTCTCATTAACAAGGCATTTCTGTCCACAGAACTGATCCTCACTGGTTGTTTTTTTGCTTTTTACACTACTCTCTGTAAATTCGAGTGACTGTTATATGTGAAATTTCCAGATGGTCAGCAGTTCCTGAGATACTCAAACCACCTTGGTTAGCTGGTCAAAGTCACTTACATCACAGTTCTTCCCAATTCTGATGTTTGGTCTGAACAACAACTGAATCTCTTGACCATGTCTGCATCCTTTTATGCATTGAGTTGCTGCCACATGATTGATTAGATATTTGCATTAATGAGCAACTGTAGCAAATGAAGTGGAGTGATTTGTAACTACCTAACATTTATAGGCATTGCTAAGTACCAGTCAGCCATTCCATCAATGTTCACCTACCGCTGCTCGCTCAGCTTCCCTCTCACGTTCCCGTTCTCTTTCCCTTTCTTTTTCTTTCTCCTTTTCCTTCTCCTTCTCTTCTTTGGCCTTCTGCTCTGCTTCTCGCCTGGCCTTTTCCATCACTTCTTCCCGTTTCTTGGCCAGTTTCGAGCCTTGCAATGGTACGAAGTACAGATCTGTTCGTGCACATGAGTTGTAGCCACGATCCAAATATTTGATGAACCTGAAATAAAGCATAAAGTGGAAACATCAATAAAGCAAAACCTTAAAAATTTTTAACCATGATAAAATATTTATTCTTTTCTATGAAGAAAAAAAACCTATGTTAAACACAAGAGATTCTGCTGATGCTAGAGTAAGAATTAGAACTTAGAATAAGAAGGTGGGTGGTAGGTGGAGGGGAAGGAGGACAAGGCTAAAAGGTGATAGGTGAAACCAGGTAGGTGGAAGAGGAAGTAAGAAGCTGGGAGGTAATAGGTGGAAAAGAAAAAGAGCTCAAGTAAAAGGAATCTGATAGGAGAGAATGAACCATGGGAGGAAGGGAATGAAGAGGGGCAACCAGGAGGTGGTGATAAGCAGGTGAGGAGAAGAGGAGAGGTGAGGGGGAGCTAAAGTGGGGAATGGAAGAAGAGAGAAGAGGTCCATGCCTCCTCTACAGCCGTGATGAGGCCACTCTCAGGGTGGAGGAGCAACACCTCTTCTTCCACCTGGGTAGCCTCCAGCCTCCAACATGAGCATCAATTTCTCCAACCTTTGGTCATTTAAACCCTTTCCCCTACTCTCTTTCTCCAATCCCCACTCTGGCTCCCCTCTTCTCCTGAACTGCTGAGCTCCTCCAGCATTTGTGTGCTGCTCAAAGCTAATAATAGAGTTTTCAACAGGCAACTTGTTTTCCTATGAATAATTGTACAAGGTGTGTTTGATGTCTCTGAGCCTGTACACAATGGAGATCAGAATGATGTGCAGGATCTCAAAGAAACATACAGAATACTGGAAGGCCAGGATAGAGTGGACATGGAGTGGATGTTTCTTACAAGTGGGTGAGTCTAAGACCAGAGGGCACGGCCTCAGAATAAAGAGATGTTCTTTTAAAACTAGATAGAGTGGATGCAGAGAGAATGTTTCCTATAGTAGGAAAGTCTAGGACCAGAGGGCACAGCCTCAGAATAGAGGGATGTCCATTTTCAACAGAGATTAGGAAGAATTTCTTTAGCTAGAGGGTGGAATTCATTGCCACAGACAGTGGTGGAGGCCAAGTTATTGGGAATATTTGAAGACAAGGTTGATGGTTATTTCATTAGTGAGGGCGCCAAAGGTATTGGGAATACGGCAAGAAAATAGCGTTGAGGATTACAGGGAGAAAGTGAGAGAACAGAGTTGTATATTGTATACATTCTCTGATATTAAGTGGAACCATTGAGCCATTGAAAGAAATCAGCCATGATTGAAAGGCAGACCAGACTCAATGGGCCAAATAGACTAATTCTGCTCCTATGATCTAGGGCAGGGTTATTCAACCAGGGTTCTGTGAGAGGTCACTAGGTGTTCTGCGAGAAGTGGTGACTAACGCTAGTCTTGTGAGTTTTTAAAATTTTGAAAGAGAAAGAAAGAATAATTTCAAGAAAGGTAAGCTAAGCTTAACTATCTGAATTTTTTTCCAATATGGGGTTGACTAAAAATTTATTCTCTACTCAATTGACAATTATTTCTGGATTGCTATATCTACAACTTACAGATCACATTAAGGTACTTTGAGCTCTAGATATAATCATTTTTATGCAAGGGTTCCTGAGACCTGAAAATTATTTCCAGGGCAAGAAAGGTTGAAAAAGGCTGGTCAAAGGCATACATAAACAAAGAAGATAGATGTCACTGGGACATATTTTCTAAAATAACCAACACTACCGAATTCAAAAAGGAAACTTTACCTGGCGGATTGACTGGCATGGCTCGGTGTGCTGACGATGGTTGGTTCCGGAGATGGGCTTCTGCTGGGAGATGGTGGTGGGCTATCTGCGTCCTCGGCCTCATCCTGGATTTCCTCTTTAATCTGAATGCTCGTCATGGTGGCAGGTGCAGTGCTCACCGCATTCCCGGTGGAGCACATGGATGTGACAATTGACGCCGTGGGCTGGATGGTAGAGATGGGGGCCACGCTGGAAGTGGGGGTGGCTGATGAAGATGTGATGTTAGGGGCACCCGATGGGATGAAAGAATGCTGGGCATACGGAGGCTGGGAAGAGACTTGGTGGGGCACTGGTTGGGGGTGAGCCGCATTTGCCGGGAGGTTCTGGGCTTGGGTTAATACGGGAGGTTGTGCAGGAGGGGGCTGAATTTGCTGCGTTTGAGGCATTAGCTGTAATGGAGGGGGATGAACAGAGGGGGTATGATGAGTGGAAAGGGAGCTCAGCGGCTTTAAGGCAGGAGGAGGTGGGAGGTTTGAAGGCATTTGCGGGAAAGGAGGATGGCCTGCGAGATGGGGAGGGGGTTTGTGTGATGGGGGGTTGGAAATGGGAGTGATTGGTGTGGTGGGTGGTGGCTTGATGTGGGGCATGGACACAGGAGCCGGTGGCAGAGGTTGCTCCCTCGGAGGCTGTGCCTGTGACGGTGTCTGGGTAGGCGAAGGCTGAGCTTGGACCGGCATCGGACCGTGCGACTGTGGGTGCACGGCGGCAGACGCTTGCGAAGAAGACTGAGGGAGCTGAGGCGGGGGGTTGATGGTGTAGGGCGGCCCCTGCAGCTGGTGCTGCACGTGGGCAGGGGGCGGCAAAGGGTGAGGCAGTGGCTGCACCTGTGCATGGGGCTGGGCCTGCGACGGCGGGAGGGGCTGCAGCGGCTGCTGGACTGGCGGATGCGGCGACGCGAGCCTCTGGGGGTGGAGCTGTGGTGCGGGCTGCATCAGGGAATGAGGCGGTGTCTGACTGCGAGGCTGCGGAACCGGAGACAAGGTCTGCGGAATGGACACCGCACAGGAAGATGGTGGCGGGGGCATGGGCGGTGGTTCCAGCGGCAGAGAGGTGCACGGACTCTGATGTACTGGGGGCTGAGACTGCAACACCTGCTGTTGTGCTGATGAATCAGAATCACTCTCATTGTCCCTTGGGCTCGGGATACTTGGTGACGTACTGCGATTGTCCTGGTCAATATCTTTTGGATCACTGCTTCCTTCATCATTCACACTGCGACTGTCAGAACTCTCTCCTTCTGACGGCGAATTCGGCCTGCTGATCTCCTGTTTTGATTTTTAAAACAATATTACGTATTATCAACTTGTATTTATTTATTTAGAGATACAGCATGCAACAGACTCTTCCAGCCCAACAAGCCAAACTGCCCAGCAACCCCCCCTATTTAACATGTAGCCTAAACACAGGAAAGTTTACAATGCTCAATCAACTTTCTGACCATTTTGTCTTTGGACTGAGGGAGGATACTGGAGCACCCATGCATTCACACATATAAACTCCTTACAGATGGGGGTGCAATTGAACCTCGAACTGTAATAGTGCCACTCACTGCTACACTACCATGGCATGGTAATATTAGTTTGGTCAAACTAATATCTGATCAAACTAATATAGTAAGCTTTAAACAGAAGAGATGCTGGAAATTGTGAGCAACACATAAAATGCTGGAGGAGCTCAACAGGTCAGGCAGCATCTATGGAGAGGAATAAGCAGTCGACATTTCGAGCCAAGACCTTTGATCAGGACTAAAAAGGAAAGGGGAAGTTCCCAGAATAAGAAGGTGGAGGAAGGGGAAGGAATACAAGCTGGCAGGTGGTAGATGAGACCAGGTGAGGGGGAAAGTAAGTGGAAGGGGGAGAGAGGAAGAAGTAAGGTGGAAGAGGTAAAGGGCTGAAGAAGAAGAAATCTGATAGGATAGGACAGTGGGCATGGGAGAAAGTGAAGGAGGAGAGGAACCAGAATAAGGAATGAAGAAAGAGATGGGGGGGGGGGGGGGGGAGGGAGAGAAATTACTGGAAATTTTAGAGAAATCAATGGTCATGCAATCAGATTGGAGGCTACCCAGATGAAATATGAGATGCTGGTCCTCAACCTGAGTTTGGCCTTAGTGTGGCAGAAGAGGCGGCGTGGACTGACATGTTGGAATAGGAATGGGAAGTCTAACTGAAATGGGTAGACACCATGCAGGAGATCCTGCCTTTTGCAGTGGACAAAGCAAAAGTACTTGAGAAAGCAGTCTCCAAATCCTCAAATAAGTCAGGTGTTATGATAAGCTTTCTTAGAATTGTAGAGTAATACAGCATGAAAATAGGCCCTTCAGCGCAACGCATCCATACTGAACAAGGCACCCATACAAGGTAGTCCCATTTTCCACATTTGGCCTATATCCCTCTCAACCAAGGGTTTCCAACCTGGGGTCCATGACATAAAAAAGGTTGGGACCGCTGCTCTAAGCCTTTCCTACCCATGTACTAATTCAAAGGGCCAACTGCTTTATAAGCCTCCATCTGATATACATAAATCACTGCATAATTAAGATGTTAACTTCACACATAATGATGAGGTGTTTGTGTCATAACAAATTCAAGTAATTTGTCAGTTCCACTGACTCCACTCCCCCTCCCCCCACATCAAGGAAAGAGAATACTGCCTCTATATAAAAACAGTGGTTTCAGCAGGGTTGTCGTACAAAGCTCTGCAAGGATTCTGCAGCACACAAACTAATTTGTCTCTCCTATTCTAAACCATGAGAGATTTTACTGCAGACTTAAAATTCAACTGGAGTGCTTACAATGGAAAAAATAATGGAGAGTTTACAATGGGGAAAAAAAGCTTTTTTTCACTGTCACAATGCTATAACATTGAAACCAGCTTGACAATGTAACAAACAAAAGACACAGAAACAGTTTTATTTAAACCTAATTTTACGATAATCTCCACCAATCTGTAAATTTGAATTTCTTGAAACATCTTTTCCCTTTGTATTGAATGATTCTGAATCACTGCGATTTACCACGCACACTTATAAGACCATAAGACATGGTAGTCCGTTTCAGCAATGCTGCTGGAAATCTTATTTCAACAGCAATTTGGTCTTTGGCCTCCACCTCGCCACCAATCTTCTTGAGCCACATCTCTGATTTCGGAGCACTCGGACCAGAGGGCTCAGATTCCCCCCTGAACACTGTGAGCAAGTCAGGGCTCAGATTTCCCAACAGCTGTCTCCCTAAGGGCAATGCGAACACATCAGTGCTCAGAACCCTGAGCATCCTCACTTTCTGGACGTGGCTCAGAGAACCACCACTTAATGTGTACAAAGATATTAATGCCCAGACAGCACCTATCCCTCCCATCACCCTAAACAAGCTCAAATTGTTCTTTTTTTGAAATGTTAAAATTTAAACTGGTATATTAGGATATTGACATTTAAAGCTGCATTTTAAGCTTAAAATGACAATTCACAGGGAAAATTAAGCTCATTGCCCCCGGTCCTTTTTTCTGGGTTTGAATTGTTTTTTTTCCAATTGAGATTTCAAAGTTCAAAGTAAGTTTATTATCAAATTACATATATCTCACCATATACTTACTAGCTTGAGATTTATTTTCTTGTGGGCATTCACAGTACACGTCCTGATCATTTTCAACATTGTAAATCTTAATACATTTTTTGGTAATTACCAATGTAAGTAAAGCTCCTGTTTATACAGGCTTTACAAAATCCATTGTGAGATAAACTCAGTAGTTTCTGCTAACCCTAGAGGTGACTCCATTATAATTGTCTTCCATTTTCACCATCCAAGTTTAAAGAGTGCATCAATTATTGCAGGGTTGCTCCATACCTTACAGATTTTAGAAAATCAACAACTTTAGTTCTAAAATTTAAAACCAGTTGTATTATTCCCAGGAGGATGTAATCATCGTACTGAATCACCAGAGCTTCAATTCAATGATAATTCAAAATTAGAAAATACAATTCAAAAGGCTACAACATTACAGTCTGCAAAAAAACCCTATAACTTGTTATAAGATATAACTCTTTCACAGAACTGTTACTCCCGACTGGGACTGACAGAACCGTTTCCAATAAATTTCTTTCCATGCCTAATGAATTTAAGCAATTAACCCACGATCACATGAATATCCACTTTATGGTTATTCTTGTCATATTTATTGTAGGAAATAGAAATTAGGATAAAATGGTCCCCATTGCCCAACTTGCACTCCATTGCAGGCAAAGCCCTCCCACCAGTGAGCACATCTACAAGGAGCGCAGCCACAAGAAAGCAGTATCTATCATCAAGGTCCCCCACCATTCAGGCCATGTACTCTTCTCGCCACTACCATTGGAGAAGAGATACAGGAGGCTTAGGTCCCACACCACCAGGTTCAGGAACTGATATTACCCTACAACCAACAGGTTCTTGAACCAGTGTGGTAACTTCATTGATCTCAACTCTGAACTGGTTCCACAACCTACAGACTCACTTTCCAACTCTACAATTCATGCTCTCAGTGTTAGTTAAATTGTTTGTTTGTCGGTCTATCCATCTATTTATTTAGTCATTCATTCGTGCACAATGCCTTTTTTTGCACATTGGTTGCTTATCTGTTTATGTATAATTTTCCATTTCTACACTATTGTACTATATACGTACTTCTTGATAATAAATTTTCTTTGAATTTTGACCTCCTTTACATAAAAAGCAAACATATTTTTTGTGTGTTCTTTCAGATGGGAAAATGTTGCCTCAAATTAAACTGCTGCTCTTCATAAAGGCACGTGGTCACAATAGAACCAAATGGAAATTATAGTTTAATAAACCGCAATGTTTCTTGAAAAGGCAAATCAGCAAATGGCATCGCAAGTTTGTGGGGCTCAGCTTACACGTTCAACATGCTTGGATTCAAAAGTTGCTCCTGACTTTTGACACCAGAATAACAGTATGTTGCATTTTCAGAAACTTGGCAAACATGTTCAAGTCCTGCACTTTACAGAGGATCAGAATGCATTGACATAGAACATACAACAGGAAAAAGGAAAAAGCTCTTCCGCCCACAATGTTGTGCTGAGCCAATTAAATTAGTAATTGAATGACCAGTCTAACTAATCTACTCTGCCTACACAACATCCATATCCTTCCATCTTCCTCACATTCATGTGCCTAACTCAATGTCTCTTAAAAGTCTCTAATGTTTCTAGCTCAACTACCACCCCAGGCAGCACATTCTAGACACCCACAATGTGTAAAACACTTTCCCCTCACATCTTCTTTGAAATTATCCTCTTTAATGGTTTAATGCTTGGTGTGCAGGAGTCTATGAGGTCACAAGGAGACGGACTCAACTTAAAGGCTAAACAACAACAAACGATTAAAGATGGTGCTGGTGAAGCACAGCAACAACTTGTTGGCAGCAAACACAACTTTATTACTCACACTTTTTCTCGAAAATGTTCACTGTAACCAATAGTCTGTAACTTCCCTTTTGCAGTTGAGCTTTTGAAAAGCCTGTACGACCTGGCATTTTTGCAGTGTGAACTGAGGTCTCAAAGGTGCAAGACGATTGTGGCGTGGTGTGTATGGGCCGATTCAAAGCAGCAGGGCACGAGCCAAAGTTTGGCTGCTGGAGCAGACTTGGAGCCTTTTGAAGTGGCAGAATTAAGGAGGCAGGATCGGGCCCGAGAATGAGGAACAAGCTGACGTTTGACTGATTAAAGCACTGGGCCAGATTGAAAAGGTCAGGGTGTCTGGGCCGGAGGAGACCGGTGTTCAGCTCGTTGCTTGCAAGATTTCCTTGTCTCTGTGTTGAACTGAAGCTGTGGCCTGCAACTAATGGGCTCCTAGATCGGCTGTGACTGGTTTCATGGGTGTTGTCTGACTTTCGTGAACTTCAGTTCTGACTGTTACTTGCTTACTTTTATCGTTTGCACGATTTGATTTTTTTTTCTACACAGTGGGTATCTGATGGTCTTCATCTTTTATTGGATTCTACCGGGTTTCTTTGTTTTGGGGCTACCTGTAAGGAGATGCATCTCAAGATTGTATATCGTAAATATACTTTGAACTCATCTTAAATGCATGCACTCTGGTATCAGACATTTCAACCCTGTATAAAAAATGTCTCTCTATGCCTCTTATGATCTTATAAACCACTATCGGATCGCCCCTGAACCTCCACCTCTCCGGAGAAAACAACCCAAGATTGTACCACAACTTTAGACAGTGTGATCGCTGTTGCCAAGTACACACCTGTGTCTTAGATTTCTTTGAATTTAACCTTTCTGGTTCTTCTGTATCAGAAGCCACCTTTTCTCTTTGGCGTTTGGTGCTCTTTGACGGTGATGACAGATCATCCTTTGACCTCTGCAGTGTGAAATCAATAAGGTTAGTGTTAGCATATGTAGAACAGGTCATAAAAAAGTTTTGTTTTAAAATGAGTACTTTGTAAGTGAGCAATTATTAATGGAAAATTTAATTCAGGGCACTGTGGTGTCAGTAGACTGTGACTTGTCTGGGCTAATCTATCCATGTTACTTGACAGAACTTGATTCATGGCAGGAGGAGGAGTAAATTTATTATCAAAAAACATTTATGACACCGATGTCATCTGAAACGTCAATTATTTATTCCCCTCCATAGATGCTGCCTGAGCTGCTGAGTTCCTCCAGCATTTTGTGTGGAGGTATGAGTAGACTGACCTATGAGGATTTGGTAGAAGATTCTGAGAGAGACAAAAGTTTCTTCCTGCTGGCAAGATCAGTTTCAGAAAAAGGGACTGATTTTTCATACGTTAGATTAGGAGAAACTTATTTACTCAGAGGGTACTTTGAAACCCCAAAGGGTTGTGGAGGTTAACTTTTCTTTAAGTACAAATAAATAAAGTAAAACATATAAATAATAAATTTAAAACACGTAAAATAATTAAAATAAATTTAAACAAATAAATTATTGATTGATTGATTTGCTTTTTCACCGTTGACTATGTAAGTATTGATTGTGATCTGGGTGTGATAAAGCACTTCAGGACCAAAATATTTTCCCATCACAATCTGTTAACACAAACACCACTGTACATCAAATTGCAAATATTTCACTGTTTGATGAACAACTGTGGCTTACCCTCTTCTTTACCACAAAATAAAAGCACTCAATCAGAAGTGACCAACCAATATGAAGATGAAAAGAGGAAATGTATCTGCCTCACATGAAATAATATTAATACATTTAATGCATTCATTGGTTCCTTAAGTTCGTCATAGCCAGAGGTGTTAATGGGGGATATGCTCCCAATGGCATGTGCCTCAAATAGCCTCTGACAACCAAGTCCAGCAGAACTGTTTCGACTGACAGGAAAAGGGGCAAAGGTCAGTTACTGGCACCTAAAAACCAGTCGCTTCAGGCAGATGGGGCTGAACAGCCATGGCTGGCAGCTCATCTAGGAGAAGGAAAACTCTGATCTCAAACCCCCGCTGCCTTTTGGCTGTACCCACTCATGAGGAAGGCTTTGGGAGTAAACCACGAGAGAAAACTCAGGAGCTGGAGTTCCCAAGGCAGTCCTATGTTGAGTTCAATGCTGACTGGCAACTCCTGTAATGCTGCTGGTACAAAACTGTATTGATCTCTACCATTCATTTGGATTCATCAGATGCATGGAGATGGGGAGCTTGCTATATGGGCAACAGCTTGCTCTCCATATCGTACTGCCTGGCTTGCATAGGACACAACATCCACAGTCGACCCTGACCGAGGGAGGCCTCGCTCACTGTATTCATTGACCCTAATGTTATTAGTCACAACAGCAACTTTTTCCAGAAATCTTGATCCAATAAATTCCAGCCTCATTGAGTTTTAGTGGACTCATTACTTAAATGAACAATATATTTTCTGCTATGTCCCAGAATAAGGACAGTGCTAATTCTGAAGCCTATCTCACTTTAACCTCAAAATAGGCCTTCCCAATAGGTACAACAATGCTGTGTGTAATAGTCGATACTACGATGATCATCAGAATGTTACCTTGCTGGATTTTTTCATAGAGTCTGCTTTGCTATCATTACTGGATGTGCTGGCAGCACTGGGAGAATTACGGCCGCTGGACCGGATGTCTTCATTGATAGGTGAGGTTCTACCATCAGGGCTGGCTGTCTGTTTTTTACGACCACTGCGCAGTGAAGACATCTAATTAACAATAAAATTATTATTAGACCCACACGGATTGGGGGATTAATAATTCATAAGTGCTTTAATAACAGTGTTAGATTCCAATTACTATTTTCTAGTTAACTGCTGGTAATTGTTGCCAGTTCAGATTCCATTTGTACTTTTTAATAAGAAAAAATATCTTCACTTATTTCGATGGTACAGACTTGCTATTTGGAGGGAATTACAGAATTACTTTCCTAAGACCAGCTCTACCAGCAGTTGCACAATCTCTTGTGTCTATGATCAGAACTTAGTCTAATCCGACTGCATCTTCTGGCTATCACTCATTTTTAAAAGATTGTACAGGAGCCTGAAGACACACACTCTTATTTTAGGAATGATTCTTCCTCTCTACTATCACATTTCTGAACAGACAATGAATTCATGCTGCATACCTCAATGTTTTTTTGCTCTCTTTCTGTATTACTTAATTTTAAAAATACTTTGTCATTTAGAGTTTTATTTATTGCTGATGTATTGTAATGTACTGCTGCTGCAAAACAAATTTCATAACATACAGGGTGCCAATGATATTAAACCTGATTCTGATACAGCAGCAGTACATTGTATTTAAAGAAAGACAGTGAGACTCTTCGTTTTGGTAGTATTATCAAAACCGCTGTGCAGATTATAATCGAGTTGGTGTTGAAGCCCCCCCTATACTATCACTGTCTGGGGAGTATTTCTGCATGCATCTCGAGCTTCCATTTCTTTATTAGCTGCGACTAGGACAAGGAGTGCTGCAAAATTGAACATTACTTTTATATTTTTACGAGCTTTCTATTGGCTTTCATACGGAATGGCAAAGGCA